>NW_023413558.1:0-13248 GCF_903995425.1 Onychomys torridus | reverse complement strand
GGAGCGATAGTCTCCGCCCCCGGCCCCATCTTACATTTTCTTATCTACATCCGTCTCCAGGAACTGCTCCTTCACCATGGTGCCGGCTGCCAGGCGCCCTTCTCCAGGATCCGACTACAGAAACACTGTCACTGCAGCTTCCCGGCGCTTCTGGATTTAGAGCTCAGAGAGCAGCAGCTGTCCCTTGGCCACCATAGAGCACCACATGTGCCGCTTCCTCTTCTGCCACAGGGGTCTGTCCAGAGAGGCTTCGCACATGCGCTTTGAGACCTCCCGCTACACCGCCACCTATTGGAAGCTGCAAATAATGCACCAGGGCGCGCTAATCAAATGGGTTTCTGAAAAAGACAGTGAAATGCTGCACTTTCTTATCTCAAGGCAGATAGGCAGATAGATAGATAGATAGATAGATAGATAGATAGATAGATAGATAGATAGATAGATAGATAGATAGATAGATAGATAGATAGATAGATAGATAGATAGATAGACAGACAGACAGACAGATAGATAGATAGATAGATAGGTAGGTAGGTAGGTAGGTAGATAGATAGATAGATAGATGGATGGATAGATGATGGATGGATAGATAGATTGAAAATAAATAAATACATCAAAATGAAAAACAAAAAATCAATATTTTGTGAATGAAGAACATAGGAAACTAAAATCCACAAGCCAAAGAAAATAGATTGTTACTTCACTAAATCTATTACTGAAAATTCTCAGATGTCTTCTTTTATATTTTTTTGTTTTATCTCTTTATTAAGAGTTTTTTATTCACTTATATAACATCCACAGATCCTCCCTCTTATTCCTAATCTTGCTCCATCCCATTCTTACCCCCATGGAACAGCACCATTTCCACCTCCAAATAGGTAAGGCATCCCATGGGGAGTCAACTAAGCCTTGTACATTCAGTTGAAGGAGGGGTTGACCACGTGTCACTTTATTTCTCTTGGGCTATCAAGGCCATCTGTGGAGGAGTCAAGGAAAGTTTAGTGAAGAGACTGTGATGGGTGAACTTGGAACCTGTAGTGTCAGTGGGTTTTGTGATGGATAAAGTTCATTCAATGAAAAGTAAGTGCAGACTGTTGTAGCAGAGCCTTGATGAGTCTAAGAGCCTTGTAGACAGCACAGAGGACCTACTACCTGATCTATATCAGAAAAGGTTCAGCAGTGCCCTCACTGTCCATTCTAATTTCAGTAAGTATTTGAGACAGACAGAGAGAGAGAGAGAGAGAGAGAGAGAGAGAGAGAGAGTGCTGGAGGTGTTTTGTAGTGTGTTGTGCTTTTCTGTGCAACTCTGTGTGTATGTGTGAACCTCTGTGTGTGTTTATGTGAATACTGTCTATTGCATGTGCAGTAGTGTTCTTTTGTGTGTGTATGTGTCCATGTGTGGATGAATACACAGGTACAAATGTGTGTTAGTATGTGTGGATTTTTACCTCTCATGTTGTGTTTCTGCATATTTGTATGTTCACTTATTCATCTTTAATGATGAAGGAATCAACTTCGTTGAAAAAGTACTGTGCCCCTCACTTGGCATCCATCAAATATTTTAACGCTGCTGCCCATCTTCCTCATGTCCACGCAGCTCACAGGAACAAATGGACACAAAACTACTGTAACCCAATGATTCAAAATGAGGCAACCTGTGGTAAAGGGAGCTAATTTTGAAGGATGTTCCTCAACTTGCTGGCAACTGGGAAACAGTAAACAAGACCAGTGGGCTAGTCCACCACCATCAAGTAGTCCTTTGCTGGGGAATATTTTTATACTGCACCATCTAGAGAACTTCCTAAACAGAGTTAGTTAAGGGGCCAGGACCACAGCGGGCCTCCTGTCTGTCCATTAGATTACAGGACAGGCCCTTCAATGTGTGAACTGGCTATCTCTCATGCCCTATGTGTTCTTCTCATTCAACAGGTTTACCTTGTTTTCATTATCATCCCTGGTGGTTGCTAGTTATTTTAGCTGTATCTGTGAAGCTAAACATGGACTGCATTACAGTGTGCTTGTACGTATGCAGACTTGTACTTGTGTGTGTTCATGAATTTGTGTGTGTGTACATGTGAGAGAGCAATCCTCCACTTAGAACACAATCTTTTAATGAACAGGACCAAGAGCACCTGGATGAAAGACCAAAGGATCTGCTGAATCAGAAGGAGATGATCACCCAGCAAGAGAACTTGGTAGACAAGCTCCAACATCACTTCAATGTCTCTGAGATGAGGTAGGAGCCCAATTAGGAGTAACGGTTAGAACCATGTAGGTCACCAGTACCTGGATCTCTGTCCTTTTGGATTCCCACCACCTGAAAAGCTCCCAGACATGGCAAGGGAAAGAACTTCTCAGGATATTGTACTGTCCTGGTCAACAAGAACTTCTACAGAAAACAGTCTGTTTGATATTCAGTGGTTCTCATGTTGTGTACCCCTTATTCCTTCCTTAGCTCTCTGGAATCTTCTCAGTGTCCCCTGTGTCTCTTCACAAATCTCTCTATGACAGTCCTCAACCTAGCAGGAGGATGATTGGTTATGTGTGTTTCTGGCAGTTTATTTTCCTTCCAGAATATCACCTATACAGAGAAGTTTCTACTTTTAAGCAGATCTGCATGCCATACACTCTTGAAGATTACAGGTTCCCTGCAGTATGCATCTGGTTTTGTGAAAAGATATTTCTATTTAAAAAAAAAGATTTAGGAGTTGAGGAGGTGAATAGAGGTTGGTTTCTGTTCTTTGGCAATAATCAGATCCTTCAATGCTTTTATTTTTTATCCTCCCCTGGAGAGTCTACATTCAATTTCCATGGTTTCTCATATTCACCTGTTACTAATCAAGGTCATCTATTTCTGCCCAGAAGTGTTACTCAGTCTTTACTACATTGCTATTTTTCCTCTCAAAATAATGTATATAGACACCTGGAGAAATGTGCTATATTTTCTTGCCCAGCACAATGTACATTTCAGCTCATCTCCTAGCAGATTTTAAAGGCTGAGAAAAAAAATCAAGTTCCAGGTACACTCTGAACCTTCTTCCTTGGGAAATAGAAGAGATGATCGCAGCTGAAAAGTCAAGATGGATTGCCCAGCTGAGTAGAGCTGGTTCAGGCTCTATATCTGACATAGCAGTTCCCCACAGTGCTGTTCCCTAAATGCCTTCCTACTCCAGTTCAGAAAATCTGCAGTGTGAGTTTGAACAGACCACAGCTCAGGATGAGAGCCTCCTGCAGACCAAACTGCTGCAGCATGAGAACTAAGTCTCACAGGCAAGTGAACCATGATTGCACCCCATACCTAGCAAACATGGTATTGGTTGGGGATGGGGGCACTTGACTTTGGCTTCCAGGGTGAAGAGGTCTTGTTTTTTTTTCTGCCCTGTGGCCTAGCCAAGCTGTTTCTGTGCCTGATTGCCTTTCCTTCTCATGTAGCAGATCTTCAGAGAACTGAGGAGGCCAAAGAAGCCACAGATGCCTTGAACCCATGACATTCTATACTCTCAGATCAAGACTTCCTCCTCAGAAGACCCTCCTTTAGAGCTGTGAACTCATCAGTGAGGAAAATACTATATGTATTCCAGGTGATCCAGCCCCAATCAGATCTCTTGGTATGCTGACTTAGTCCTCCTAAAGAAGAGAAAGCTTAAAAAAAGAGCTTGAGACACAGAAAATCTGATCAGCCTGCAGAATGGGAAAAGGTCTTCACCAACCCCACATCTGACACAGGGCTGATATCCAGAATTTATAAAGAACTCAAGAAATTAGATATCAAAATGCCCAACAGTCCAATTAAGAAATGGGCTATAGAACTAAACAGAGAATTCTAATCAGAGGAAGTTCAAATGGCTGAGAGACATTTAAGGAATTGCTCAACATCCCTAATTATCTGTGTAATGCAAATCAAAACGACTCTGAGATACCACCTTACACCTGTCAGATTGGCTAAGATCAAAAACACAGAAGACAGCTGATGCTGGAGAAGATATGGAGCAAGGAGAACACTCCTCCACTGCTGGTGGGAATGCAAGCTTGCACAGCCACTTTGGAAATCAATATGGTGCTTCCTTATAAAATTGGGAATCCATCTCACCCAAGACCCAGCTGTAGCACTCTTGGGGATACAGCCAAAGAATGCTCATTCATACCACAAGGGTATTTGCTCAGCTATGTTTGTATCAGCTTTGTTTGTAATAGCCAGAAACTGGAAACAACCTAGATGCCCTTCAAATGAAGAATGGATGAAGAAAATATGTTACATATTCACCATGGAGTACTACTCAGCAGAGAAAAACAATGACATCATAAGGTTTGCAAGCAAATAGATGGATCTATAAAAAATCATCCTCAGTGAGGTAACCCAGACTCAGAAGGACAAACATGGTATATACTCACTCATAGGAGGATACTAGATATAAAACAAAGATGACTAGACTGCTACACAACTCAATGGAGGCTACCTAGAAAATGGGACTCTAGGAAAGACCCAGGGATCACCCAATGACAGAGAAATGGATGAGATCTACATGAACAACCTGGATGATAGTGGGAGTAATGAAAGGCAAGATTGGAAGGAAAGAAAGCTTAGGGGAGCAGGAGATCCCAGCTGGATCAAGAACAGAGAGGGAGAATGAGGAATAACAGACCGTGATAAATGAAGACAACATGAGAACAGGAATAGGCAGAGTGCTCGAGATGTCCCCAGAAATCCACAATGATAAATCCTCTGTAGACTGCTGGCAGTGGTTGAGGGAGGGCCTGATCTGACCTAGTCTGGTGATCATATGTCTAAACACCCTAGCAGTCTTCTTGGAACTCTCATCCAATTACTGATGGAAGTGGATGCAGAGATCCTCAGCCAGGCCCCAGGTGGATCGCCAGGTGGCCAACTGTTGAGAAGGAGGAGGGACTGCAAGAGCGTGAATTGTTGAATCCAAGGTTGTAAAAAGCACAGGGACATATAGCCAAAGGAATGGAAGCACATGAATTATGAACCAAAGGCTGTGGAGCCCCCAGCTGGGTCAGGCCCTCGGGATAAGTGAGACAATTCAATAGCTTGATCTGTTTGGGAGGCTCCCAGGCTGTGGGACCTGGATCTGTCCTTGGTGCTTGAGCTGGCTGTTTGGAACCTTGGGCTTACACAGGGACACATGCTCAGCCTGGAAGGTGGGTACAGGACCTGCCTGTAGTGAATCCACCAGGTTTAAATGAGTCCCCAGGTGTGTCTTGGTCCTGGAGGACATGGGAATGGAGAGGAAGGTAGGGGGGGAATGTGAGGTGGGGGGCGGGAGGGGGGAGGACAAGGGAACCCATGGCTGATATATAAAATTAAATAATAATATTAATAAATTTATTTTTAATGTGAGTTGGAATTTTGCCTGAATATATATATATATATATATATATATATATATATATATATATATATATATATATGTGTGTGTGTGTGTGAAGGTGCAGTGTGAAGGTGCCACATATCCTGGAATTGGAGTCAAAGTCAGTATTGAGCTCCAATGTGGGAGCTGGGGATTGAATCTGGGACCACTGGAAAAAAGCCGCCAGTTATTTAACCACTGAACCATCTCTCTAGCCACTGGCTTATTTCTAATGTTATTCCCGTCTGATGATAAACAGCTCAGACTTTTCTTTATTAGATTCCAATCATGCCTAATGTGTGAGCTGAATGAGTCAGCCTGGTCTGTTTGGCATGGGACAGCCTGTACTGTCTCATGGGACATGGAACATGGTTGTATAATATTTATTTTTATTTATTTATATATTTGGGTGTGTGGAGGGTCTGTTTTTGTGGATTCTCCATACGTGATGCTGTTCCAGGGCAGAAGACTCTGTCTAGAATTGGAGCACACATGCTAGGATCCCAAACAAGGGATTTCTGGAAGCACAGCAAATGTTCTTATCTACTCTGGTAGCCAGGAGTATGGTTCTTGTAGCCCTGGGCTTCTGAAATCAACTATAATCCTGTTGGAAAGAGAGGCTGAGGAGCCTAGGCCTTGAACTTCCAAATAAGGGTGATTCTAGAGTCTGTCAACACCTGGTTCTCTGGCTGTTATGACTGAGAATTATTGACCTCTCACTAGAGCAGTGGTTCTCAACCTTCCTAATGCTGCAACCCTTTAATACAGTTCCTCCTATCCTAGTGACCCACTCAACAATAAAATTATGTTTGTTGCTACTTCATAAGTGTAATTTTGCTACTGGTATAAATAGTTTGTAAAAATCTGTTTTCCTGTTGTAGGGAACTCCTCTAAAGGAACATTTCACTCCAATGGAGTCACGACCCACAAGTTGAGAACTACTGCACTGGACTTTGGCTTTGTGGTCTAGGTGATTGACACAGGAAATGACATCTGGTCAGAGGAATCTAGGGGAACTTCCTTGCCCAGTAGAGAGGCTGAAGGCCAACTATGAGTTATTGCTCTCCTGAATTTGAGCTGTTGTATGAGATAAGACACATAATTGGTTCAAGAAACCAGGAAATTTGATATAAAATGGCTCATTTGTAAGCTTTTATGCTGACTGCTGCTGAAATGGCATTTTGTATCTGTTATATTAAATAAAATATTTATATAGACATTCTGTCTATTTTTCTCTTTACTGTTCTTATTAAATTATTTTATGATAATAATGATTAAGATTATGATTGTGGACTGGGGTTTTTTTAAGACAGGATTTCTCTGTGTAGCCCAAGGAATGCTTAATCATACCACAAGGACACATGCTCAACTATGTTCATAGCAGCATTATTTGTTATAGCCAGTACCTGGAAATAACCTAGATGCCCTTCAACTGAAGAATGGATAAATAAAATGTGTACATATACACAATGGAGTACTACTCAGCAGAGAAAAACAATGAAATCATGAAGTTTGCAGGCAAATTGATAGAACTAGAAAATATCATCCTGAATAAAGTAACTCACTCTCAGAAAGACAAACATGGTATGTATTCACTCATAAGTGGATACTAGAATTAAATCAAAGGATAACAAGACTGCAACTCACATATCCATGGAGGTTACCTAGTAAAGAGAACACTAAGAAAGACACAAGGATCACCCAATGACAGAGAAATGGATGAGATCTACATGAGAAAACAGGGGGTCATGGGAGTAATGAAGGACAAGTGTCCTGGAAAAGACAGCTTAGGGGAAAAGAAGGTCTCAGCTGGATTGGGAACAAAGTGGGAGAACAAGGAAAGAGATACCATGATAAATGAAGACTCCATGGGAATGGGTAGAAGCAGAGTGCTAGAAAGGTCCCCAGAAATCCACAAAGATACCTTGACAATAGACTACTGGCAATGGTCGAGAGAGTGACTAAGCTGACCTACTCTGGTGATTGGATGGCCAAACACCTTAACTGTCATGATAGAACTCTCATCCAGTGACTTGTGGAAGCAGATGCAGAGATCCATGGCCAAACCCCAGGTGGTGCTCCAGGAGTCCAATTGGTGAGAGAGAGGAGAGATTATATGAGCAAGAGATATTAAGACCATGATTGGAAAAAGAACAGGGTCAAATAGCTAAAATAGCAGAAACACATGAACTGTGAACCAATAGCTGAGGAGCTTCCATGGAACTGGACCAGGCCCTCTGGGTAAGTGAGACAGTTGATGAGCTTGAACTGTTTAGGAGGCTTCCGGGCAGTGGGACCAGGACCTGTCCTTGGTGCATGAGCTGGCTTTTTGGAACCTAAGGCCTATGCTGACACACTTTGCTCAGCCTTGGTACAGGGAGAAGGGGAGTGGACCTTCCTGAACTGAATGTACCAGGCTGGGCTGACTCCCCAAGGAAGACCTTGCCTTGGATGAGTTGGAAATGGGAGGTGGATTGGGGTGGGAAAGGCTAGGGGGTGGGCGGAGAGAGGACAGAGGAATCCGTGCCTGATATGTTAAATTAAATTAATTATGAAATAAAAATATTTATTTTAAAAAAAGTTGTAGAATGTTAAAGTTGTAGTATGTTATAGGGAAGATGCAGAATAACCTAATTTATCATTCAAATATGCTGAAAATAAAACAGTTTGTTTCTCAAAAAAAAAGGTATGGGTCAATATCTCCTGGTGTCTATGGTTAACCAGTGGTTAGCTCCACTCTCTGACCTCCATACAAGCTTCATTTGTCACAACACAAACAAAGTATCTTACAACAGATACCCAGTTCATGATTTAAAAAATGACCCATATTCTACAGTTTACATCAAATATATAGGTACACAAAAAACAAAAAAACCACCACAATCTAGATACACATATGTTCATGACATGATCATTCATTCACATCATATTTTGAGAAAGACTTCTATGTTTTCTAATTCATCTCAGGAAATGAGAAAATTCAATACAGGATTAGAAAGTAGTTAAAAAAAACTGTAGCTATATGCATATGTAATTCTGAGTGGTCTCATTAAATAAGAAACACAGAGCCAAATGCAGTGTTAAAAGCCCAAAAGTTGAGCAGCAGCCAAGAGCTAAGACCACCTTCTTACCCCTTTCTGTCACTGTCATCCTTCCCCTTAGAAAGAGACTACTTCTTGTCCATCTTTATTTTTATTGGCTTTCTGTTCTGCCTTATAATTGGTCGAAAACCCAACCACATTATCTCCTCATCACTGCTTGTCTATACAGACCTCCAGGTCTTCTATGGTTGGTATTGAGATTAAAGGCATGTATCTCCATGCTGGCTGAGTTCTTGAACAGAGATATCTGCCTGTCATGTGATCAGGATTAAGGGCATGTGCTACCACTGTCAGACATCTGCTAAATGTCTTGCTATCAGCTTTGACCCTCAGGCAACTTTATTTATTAACATATGAATAAAATCACATTTCAGTACTAATAAAATATCACCATAACTATTGGCCTCCGTTTTCCTTGAAATACATCACCAGTGATGGCCACAATATTGAGACTAAAAATTTCTTTTTTTTTTGAAATTTTAACTGATTTTTAATTTTTTTATTATTATTATATTTCAGTTTTAATTTTTTCTTTATTATTATGTGTTTTAAACTTTATAAATCAGCCATGAGTTCGCCTCTCCTCCCCCCTCCGCTCCCAACCCCACCTTACCCCTAGCCCCTCCCCTCCATTCCCATGTTCACCAGGATTAAGGCACCCCTGGGGATTCATTTAAACCTGGTGGATTCAGTATAGGCAGGTCCTGTCCCCTCCTTCCAGATTTAGCAAAGTGTCCCTGTGTAAGCCCAAGGTTTCAAACAGCCAGCTCATGCACTAAGGACAGATCCTGGTCCCACAGACTGGGTGCCTCCCAAACAGTTCAAGCTATTCAATTGTCTCACTTATCCAGTGGGCCTGATCCAGCTGGGGGCCCCACAGCCTTTGGTTCATAATTCATGTGCTTCCATTCTTTTGGCTATTTGTCCCTGTGCTTTTTGCAATCTTGGATTCAACAATCCACGCTCTTGCAGATCCTCCTCTTTCTCGACAGTTGGACACCTGGCACTCCACCTGGGGCCTGGCTGAGGATCTCTGCATCCACTTCCATCAGTTATTGGATGAGAGTTCCAAGACGACTGTTAGGGTGTTTAGTCCTCTGATCACCAGACTAGGTCAGATCAGGCTTTCTCTCTACCAATGCCAGCAGTTTACAAAGGATATATCATTGTGAATTTCTGGGGACCTCTCAAGCACTTTGCCTATTCCTGTTCTCATGTGGTCTTCATTTATCATGGTCTGTTATTCCTCATTCCCCCTCTCTGTTCTTGATCTAGCTGGGATCTCCTGCTCCCCTAAGCTTTCTTTCCCTCAAATCTTGCCCTTCATTACTCCTACTGTCCTCAAGGTTGTTCATGTAGATCTCATCCAATTCTCTGTCATTGGGTGAAGCTTGGGTCTTTCCTAGGGTCCCGTTTTCTAGGTAGCCTCCCTGGAGTTGTAAAGCACTCTAGTCATCTTGGTTTTAAATCTAGTATCCTCCTATGAGTCAGTACATAACATGTTTGAGCTTCTGAGTCTGGGTTGCCTCACTCAGGATGATTTTTTCTAGATCCATCCATTTGCCTGCAAACCTCATGATGTCATTGTTTTTCTTTGCTGAGTAGTACTCCATTGTGTATATGTACCATATTTTCTTTATCCATTCTTCAGTTGAAAGGCATCTAGGTTGTTTCCAGTTTCTGGCTATTACAAACAAAGCTGATACGAACATAGCTGAGCAAATGCCCTTGTGGTATGATTTTGGGTATATGCCCAAGAGTACTATAGCTGGGTCTTTGGGGAGATGGAAGTGCCATATTGATTTCCAAAGTGGCTGTATAAGCTTGCATTCCCACCAGCAGTGGAGGAGAGTTCCCCTTGCTCCACATCCTCTCCAGCATAAGCTGTCCTCCGTGCTTTTGTTCTTAGCCATTCTGACAGGTGTAAGGTGGTATCTCAGAGTTTTGATTTGCATTTCCTGGATAATTAGGGATGTTGAGCAATTCCTTAAATGTCTTTCTGCCATTTGAATTTCATCTGTGGAGAATTCTCTGTTTAGTTCTATTGTCCATTTTTTAATTGGACTATTGGGCATTTTGATGTCTAATTTCTTGAGTTCTTTATATATTCTGGATATCAGCCCTGTGTCAGATGTGGGGTTGGTGAAGACCTTTTCCCATTCTGTAGGCTGTTGCTTTGTCTTGTTGACTGTGTCCTTTGCTCTACAAAAGCTTCTCAGTTTCAACAGATCCCATTGATTGATTGTTTCTCTCACTGTCTGTGCTACTGGTGTTATATTTAGAAAGTCATCTCCGGTGCCAATGCTTTCAAGAGTACTTCCTACTTTCTCTACTATCAGGTTCAGAGTAGCTAGATTTATGTTGATGTCTTTGATCCACTTGGATTTAACTTTTGTGCATGGTGACAGATATGGGTCTATTTGCAGCCTTCTACACATTGACATCCAGTTATGCCAGCACCATTTGTTGAAGATGCTTTCTTTTTTCCATTGTACATTTTTGGCTTCTTTGTCACAAATTCTATGTTCCTAGGACTGCTTATTAATGTCAGGGTCTTCAATTCATTTCCAATGGTCCACATGTCAGTTTTTATGTAGTTAGAGTTTTCCTGCCTGGCCCAGTCAGGACAAATCTCTCTTACCCGCCAGTCCCACAGTTGCTCAGACCCTACCAAGAAAACACACAGAAACTTACATTGTTTAGAAACTGTATGAGCGTGGCAGGCTTCATGTTATCTACTTCTTCTATCTTAAATTAACCCATTTCTGTTAGTCTATACTTTGCCACATGGTTTGTGGCTTACCAGTGTCTTTACATGTTGCTTTTCATGGCAGCGGCTGGCGGTGTCTCTCTCCAGTCTTCTACTTCCCAGAATTCTCTTCTCTCTTGTCCCGCCTATACTTCCTGCCTGGCCACTGGCCAATCAGAACTTTATTTACACAGAGCGATATCCATAGCATTTTTATGCCAGTACCAAGCTGTTTTTATTACAGTAGCTCTATTGTAGAGCCTGAGATCGGGGATCCTGATGCCTCCAGAGGTTATTTTATTGTACAGGATTCTTTTGGCTATCCTGGATTTTTTGTTTTTCCATATGAAGCTGAGTATTATTCTTTTCAGATCTGTAAAGAATTGAGTTGGTAATTTGATGGGAATTGCGTTGAATCTATAGATTGCTTTTGGTAAGATCACCATTTTTACTATGTTAATCCTGACTATCCAGTAGCATGGGATATCTTTCCATTTTCTGACATCTTCTTCAATTTCTTTTTTCAGGGACTTAAAGTTCTTGTCATATAGACCCTTCACATGCTTAGTCAGAGTAACCCCAAGGTATTTTATATCATTTGTGGCTATTGTAAAGGGTGATGTATCTCTGATTTCCTTCTCAGCCTATTTGTCTACTGTATATAGAAGGGCTACTGATTTTTTTGAGTTGATCTTGTATCCTGCAATGTTGCTGAAGGTTTTTTATTAGCTGTATGAGTTCCTTGGTTGAATTTTTGGGGTCACTCATGTATACTAAAATGTCATCTGCACAAAGGGAGAGCTTGACTTCTTCCTTTCCAATTTGTATCCCCTTAATCTCTTTATGTTGTCTTATACCTCTGGCTAGAACTTCAAGTACTATATTGAATAAGTATGGGGAGAGGGGACAGCCATGCTTTGTCCCTGATTTTAGTGGTATTGCTTTGAGTCTCTCTCCATTTAGTTTTGATTTTTGGCTGTTGGCTTGCTGTAGATTGCCGTTATTATGTTTAGGTATGTTCCCTATATTCCTGATCGCTCCAAGACCTTTATCATGAAGGGGTGTTGGATTTTGTCAAATGCCCTTTCGAGCATCTAGTGAGATTATCATGTGTGGTTTTTTCTTTGAGTTTGTTTATATGGTGTATTACATTGACGGAATTTCGTATGTTGTTACCACCCTTGCATCCCTGGTATGAAGCCCACTTGATCATGTGGATAATTGTTTTGATGTGTTCTTGGAGTCCTGTTTGCCAGAATTTTATTGAGTATTTTTGGCATCAATGTTCATGAGGGAGATCGGTCTATAGTTCTCTTTCTTTGTTTCATCTTTCTTCATTTTGGAATCATGGTAATTGTAGCCTCATAGAAGGAGTTTGGTAATATACTTTCTGCTTCTATTGTGTGGAACAATTTAAAGAGTATTGGTATTAAGTCTTCTTTGAAGATCTGGTAGAATTCTGCAATGAAAACCATCAGGTGCAAGGTTTTTTTGGTTGGGAGACTTTTAATGACTGATTCTATTTCCTTAGGGTTTATTGGAACTATTTAAATGGTTTATCTGGTCTTGATTTAACTTAGGATATGTGGTACCTATACAGAAAATTATCCATTCCTTTTAGATTTTCCAGTTTTGTGGAGTAGAGGTTTTGAAAATATGACCTGATGATTTTCTGATTTCCTCATTGTCTGTTGTTATGTCCCCTTTTCATTTGTGATTTTGGTAGTTTGCGTGCTCTTCTCTCTCTCTTCTGTCTATTGGTTAATTTGGATAAGGGCTTGTCTATCTTGTTGATATTCTCAAAGAACAACTCTTTGTTTCATTAATCCTTGTATTATTCTCTTATTCTATTTTATTGATTTCGCTATCAATATGATAATTTTCTGGCATCTGTTCCTGCTGGGAGACTTTGCTTCTGCCTGTTCAAGGGCTTTCAGATGTGTTCTCAAGTCACTAGCGTGAGATTTTTCCAGCTTCTTTATGTGGGCATTCAGTGCTATGCATCCTTGCCTTTTTCTTAGTACCC
>NW_023413557.1:0-5863 GCF_903995425.1 Onychomys torridus | reverse complement strand
AGAAATTCAATGTTTGTTCTGATTGGGGTTTTGTTGGAAGTCATGATTTTGAGACAGTCTCACTATTTACCCCTTACAAACCCAAAATTTCCTGTGTAGTCCAGGGTAGCCCTGAACTTACAACAAACCTCATGCCTTTGCCTCTTATGCCTGCCACTAGTCTTTAGAACCCACACAAATATCACCCAAGGCTACTTTGAAAGGGAGAGAGCTGTTGGCACCACACTATTCTGAACTCTTAGGATAGGTATTATCAAAACACTGACAGGCAGTAAATGTTGGAGCATGTTCAGAGAAACTGGAAGCCCTATGCAGTGTCCCTGGGAATGCTGGTGAAATGTGGGGACAGGATGCAGGGCCCTCAAAAGAACTGGAGGCAGGACTCAGACTCATGTTAGCAGTGCCACGTTACTGCTGCACTACTCACAGCTGTCAAGATGTGAAAGCAGCCTAAAAGGTCTGTCATTCAGTGGATGGACACCAAACACATACACACACACACACACACACACACACACACACACACACACCATATATTATATATGGTGTGTGTGTGTGTGTGTGTGTGTGAGAGAGAGAGAGAGAGAGAGAGAGAGCGAGAGAGAGAGAGAGAGAGAGAGAGAGAGAGAGAGAGAGAGGGACAGAGAGACAGAGAGACAGACAGAGACAGAGACAGAGAGAATGAGAATACACTCCTGGGTAAAGCCAGAGGACATTGCACAAAGGGAAATAAGCTAGTCACAGAAGAGCAGATACTGCAAGAGACTACTTAGATGATGTTTCTTAAATAGTAGAACTCATAGAAGCAAAGAGTGACATGATGGGTGCTAGAGCTGGGTTGGGGGAGAGCAAGAGTCACCAATGTTCAAGCACAAAGTTTCCAGATACCCACCTTGACTGTATCTTAGTGATTTTCTCCACAGCTCTGCCAGTGGCTAACAACACTCCCCTATGTGAAACTGATGTAATCTCACAGAAGGTGTTCTTACCATCATAAAATACAAACAAAAATAAATGCATACAGGGAAAACATCTAACAAAAACAAATTTTCTTTTGAAAATGCCATGATAAAACCTAACACCATGCATGGAATTAAAATTATTAAATAAAATAATAACTGCATGAAATCTGAGCTGTTTTCTACTTTCAAGGAATTATGAAAAAAGGGGCCCTTATATGTAAAGCTTAGATGGTTTTATTTTTATTAAAGGACTGTATGCTTTCACAAAATCCTGAGGTGGCAGATAAAACCTCTGTTTTACATGTGGGGAAACTCAGGCCTAGAATGGAGACAGGACATCCCAAGGTCATACAGTAAGGGAGTTGTCAGATGTTCAGTTCCCACATGTTATGCAGGGAGCTTGTCCCCATCTTATACTCTCTTCTGATGTCACAGAGGTCTCAAGCCTCAGGATTTGCAGGGAGTTGCTGGAGAAACATGCTGAATGCAAGGTCCTCATCTGCTTCAACATAGTCTGATTTGGAGATGTGAGGATGACCTTGGCACCTGCATTTTAGATATATACTTTACACCCAGGGAGCACCTGCAAAGAGTCTACTGAGAAAGTCTGGTTTTGGAAAGCTAAATCTTTGCTGTTGCAGTCACTGGCTTACTTATCTATACATCAGGGCAAAGGTCCAGTGAGGCTTCATCATTCCTAAAGCTGGGGAGCTAACCATATCCCAAGGAAGTCTGCCAGTGGGAAATACTCTCCTGACCACTATCTCCAAGAGGCTTCTCCTTGAGTCCAACTTCTTCCCCTGTATAAGGTCAGTCTCTTGACTTTATCTGGGTATACCTCCCAAGGCATAGTAGATATCAAATTAATACTTGCTGGATTAATAGAGAGGGAACTGATGGAAATATAAACAAATCAAGTACAGATTGTAGATTTTCATATGCCTGGTCACCATAGATGAGAGGGCTACAGCAGATGTTCTGACTGACTGTGTAATATTGTATCAAGCAAACCTATCATGGCTGGTCTCTCCTAGGCACTGAATAAAGGCAGACTGTTAGCAAGATGGTCTCAGGGACTACTGGAGCACAGGATAAGAAATAGGAGAAGGAACGAGTGCCTTTTCAGGTCCAATAACCAAGATTTGCATGGGTATTTTAAAGTGGCAGTCCACGGATGATACTCTTAATGTCAGAGTCATGGGTTCGAGACCCACGTTGGGCACCAGATGAAGTGGCAGTCCCCAGAAGAAATTGATATAACACACTCACAAATATAGAATGCAGTGGTGCCACTGACTCTTTGTCCACCAGGGAGGGATGGGGGAAGGTCCAGACCAAGTCACAGAGCCACAGTGTCTGGAAGCCTTCCACCATCCAAGCAGCTGTGTGCGGCCCTTTCCCCCTCAATTCTTAAAGTATCACGTATCCTCAGAAGAAACCATGCCCATTGGGCCAACCTGCTCCATGCCATTGGTCTTTAGACTGAATGACCAAATTCCCACAACATTTGAGAACAATCCTGGGAGAGGTGTGAGCCTTGCAATTTCAGGAGTGGCTGTCACATAGTCCAACCTGCTTTCATGTGAAGGACGAGAGGCAAGGGAAGAGTTAGTAACTGTGGGTTTAGGATTATCTGCTTGCTATCTCAATTTGCCCTCTCATTCCTTGTGACCCTCTTAGGCAGAAGCCTTGTGATACTTTGATCACAGTGGTACTTTCCTGTTTCCAAGCAGTACCTTGTGTTTCCTATGCCTGCACCCCTCCCCAGTGCACAGTCTTCTCATTCTTAATTGAGGCTCCTTCCTGGCTCTTGGCACCTTCTTGATGAAACATTCTCTGACCACCCTATATAAGTGAGATAACCTCAACACTGTCATCATAGTCATTCTATGCCTCCCAATATTCTATCTAGCACTTAGCAAATAAGTAAATTATCTACTTATTAGACATCACTGTACACCCTGTCCCACCCCAACTAGACATGATGTCAATAAGGGAACCTGGAAAAGCTTTCTTTCCAGTTCCCACCGGACAGTTCCTGAAACATGGTAAACCATCAATGAATACATTGTAATTTATGTTTATTGAATGAATAAAGCCAAGTATACTAGGGTGGGTAAAAGATAATGACCCATTCCGTAAATTAAAGCAGGCAGAGTAAGAAAGAAAGGCAAGCCATACATAACAGTAGTTAAGCCACTTGGTGGATGTATGCAAAATGGCTGTGATTGACTTAAGAGAGGAAAATCAAGAATATTCTCACATTAGGATCTGGCAGGTGGAGTTCAACACATACATGCCCACCCAGGGCTGATTGCCCTAGGTGGGGGGAAGAAATCATGGTGGGCTATGAGAAAGAGAGGAAGAATATTTCCTATCCTGTGGAGAGAGGCAGATCTGAAGAAGTGAAGGTGGTGAGGAACAGGCTGATGTGGGAGGCCTGTCTGGGTCCATGGCCCTGCCACAGACACAGTCTGTGTTCGTGTCCATTGCTTCTGTTACCACCAAAGGCCATGAAGATGCACAAGGTCTAGGATGCCACACAGGGCCACATTGGTGCCCTTAGTGCCGTGCCACTGCAGGGGCCATCCCAATCTGAGTGCCCTGAACTGCCAGCTGGGGTCATGGTGACATCAGGCTTGAGCTACAGCCAAAGGCCATGTGTGGTTCCATGGCCCTACTACAGGCAGGACTGTGTTGATATCCATGGCATCAAAGGTTATGTAGATGCCTGGGGTCCGGGCCCCTACTTGGGCCCATGATGGTGTCAGAGCGCTTTACTGCAGCCAGAATGACGCTGATTTGTATGGTCTGCACTGCCATCCAGGGCCATGGTGACATCTGGCAGGGGCTGCTGCCAAGGACCATTTCTGCGTCTGTGGTCCTACCACAACCAGTGTCTGTGTTGATGTTCAAAGCCCATGTTGCTGGGTCTAGGTGTAGTGGGTAGCTGTTCCAGCTTTGACCTGGAAGTACTACCCCCATTGAGGCTTAGGTAACTGTCACACCTACAAGGCGGAGCCAAGACAGGACACCTGAAGACCCGAGATCCGGATGGGCCGGCTCTCTTGGTTTCTGGATCCTGGACACTGGAGGTAGACCAAGCAGAGTTCTCCACTGGACTGCACTTCACCTTTCCCAGACCTATCCCTTCACTTGTAAGTTACCCCACAAAATAAACCTCCCTTTTAACTACGTGGAGTTGCCTTAAGATTTCTACCAATACCTGGGTTCTGAGCCACCACCTGTAAACATGTTAGAGAATGAGGGACATGCTGTGGCAGGGTCTGTACCAGATCTGAGTGGCCTGCACTTTCACCAGTGGCCATGGTGTTGACAGGGCCTAAGCTACTACCAAGGGCCATGTCTAGGTCTATGACTCTACCACAGCCAGGGGCTATGTTGATGCCAGTGTCTCCTGGTACCACCAAAGGCTATGTATATGCCTGGGGCATGGGCTGACACCTGAGGTCATGATGGTGTCCAAGGGTCATGTTGCCACTAGGGACATACAGATCTGGATGGCCTGAAGTGCCACTTAGGGCCATGTTGATGTCTGGGCCCAAGCTGTGTCCACAGGCCATGTCTGGATCTGTGGCCCTACCATAGTCAAGGTCTTGTATTGAGGTCCATGGCTCCTGTTACCATAAAAGGCTGTCTAACTGCCCAGAGTCTAAGCCACCACCTGGGATTATGCTGGAGTCCAAGACCACGCTATTAGCCCATGCTAAACTAAGAGGCCTTTGTTGCTACCCAGGACCATCCCCAGACCCAAATTGCTGATGGCTATGTCTAGGTCTATGATTCTGCCCTAGTTGAGGTCTGTGTTGATGTCTGTTGCCCATGTTACCATAGGGAACCATGCAAACCAAGTGTTGAACCGTGTGTTGATCCATGTTTTGAAGTATGAGGGCTGTGCTGAACTAACCCTGCTCCTCTCTGGCCATGAGATAATGGACCCCAAAGACCCCAACACAGAAAAGCTGGCCCCACCCCTCACCATGGGTCTGGGATAGCTGGTTCTGTTCCTCACATGAAGGGGGTGGGAGGGGAGTGGTCCCAGCAGCCAGACAGGACATTTGTATTTTTATTTTTATCCTAGTTTTGTTATTTTTTAATTTTCCTTTGGAGGGGACACTACAAGGGTGAAGGGCAGAAATGGAGGGACTGGGAAATGAATGGGATTAGGGTGCATCATATAAAATTCCCCAAAAAGTCAATAAAAACATTATGTTAAAATTTAAAAAAGAGAATATTCTCCTACACACTGCCTGAGTAACTGATCCTCAGCATTTAGACATTAACACAAACATTTAAGCTACATTCTTCAACTTAATTTGAAAATTTTCAAGAGACTGAGTCTTGACCACATTCCTGTCATAAAATGAGAGTCACATCCTTCACATGTAGCTCCACACTGCATCCCAGTAATGTAAATGGAGTGCAGCATCCATCACATGGATCCTGGCCTTGCAGTGTGATGTACTGGGCCCATTGGCAAGTTAGTGAATGTGCCTACATAATTAGCTTGAGCTTTTGCTCGGCCATAAGGGGACATGACCCTTCCATTTTTTTGGTTATATAATTAATGTGTATGGAGCAGACTTGAACTTGATCAGAAGCTTAGAATCAACCACTGAGCCAAACAGACCCAAAAGACCTATGAGTGTGTGAGAGAACATCAGATTGAAATCTGAGAGCTAATCATCATGCGCCTTATTACACATAAAAATTGGCCTCATGTGAGCAGTCAGTTTTTAAAGCATGCCTGCAAAGTCTTCAACTGTCCTTCTCGTCCCTCTCTACGCTTTCCTGTTAGAAATGGAGTCTATTTCTCTCTCCTGAGGTTCACATTTTTCAAACCAACATAGTAAAATCATAGAAGCAATGTTAATTCCACC
>NW_023413556.1:0-10338 GCF_903995425.1 Onychomys torridus | reverse complement strand
TATTTTGTATATAAGTATTTATTAGGGGAGAATTTTTGTTTTGTTTCTTTTCTTGTGTTCAATAAATATTTTTTTGATATTTCACTTTTATCACATGAGAATTTTCTTCTCTCTTGTGTTCAATATGTATTTTTTGGATATAAGATATTTATCAGATGAAAATTTTTCTTTCAAATAATTGCTTGTGTTTCTAGTTGGAGAGCCTTTCTCCAGGTCCCACTAAGCCCCAGTAGTGTAGAAGCCCATTTATCAAATAAACACACAGACATTTATATTATTTAAACAGCTTTGACATTATCTCAGGCCTATCATTGTCTAGCTCTTACTCTTATATTTAGCCCACTTCTATTGATCTATAAATTGCCACGTGGCTCGTGGCTTGACAATACCTTACATCTTTCTTGTCATTGCTGGCTGGTAGCATCTCTCTTCCCCAGGCTTCACATCCCAGCCTTCTCCTCTTCCTTGTCCCTCCTACCCTTTACTTCCTGCTTGGCTACTGGCCAATCAGAACTTTATTTATTTTAACCAATCAGAGCAACACATTTGACATACAGAACCCCATAGCATGTGCTAATAACTATGTTTTTGGAACTTGACTTTTATCACATGAGAATTTTGTTTTCTTTTTATGATATCTTGTGTTCAGTATGTATATATATATATTGTTGATATTAGACTTTTATCAGAGGGAATTTTTTGTTTTATTTGCCTAATTATGTTCAATGCGTATTATTTTTTATATTAAATTTTTATTAGATGAGAATTTTTGTGTTTTTCCCTTTTGTTATTTATTATATTTGTGTTTTTAAATTTACTCATAAGCCATGGGTTCTCCTGTCCTCCCCCCTCCCATTCCCCATCCCCACCTTCCCCTCAGCCTGTCCCCTCCATTCCCATCTCCTCTAGGGCCAAGATTCCCCTGGGGATTAAATTCAATTTGGTGGACTCAGTACAGGCAGGTCCAGTCCCCACCTTCCAGGCTGAGCAAAGTATCCCTGTGTAAGCCCAAGGTTCCAAACAGCCAGCTCATGCACTAAAGACAGGTGCCCTCCCAAACAGTTCAAGCTATTCAACTGTCTCACTTATACAGAGGGCCTGATCCAAATTGGGGTTCTACAACTTTTGGTTCATAATTCATGTTTTCCATTAGTTTGGCTATTTGTCCCTGTGCATTTCCAATCTTGGTCTCAACAATTCACACTTTTACAGTCCCTCGTCTTTCTTCACAATTGGACTCTTGGAGCTCCACCTGGGGCCTGGCCAAGGAGCTCTGCTTCCACTTCCATTCAGTTATAGGATTAGAGTTGCAACTCGACAGTTAGGGCTTTAGCCATCTTATCACCAGACTAGGTCAGTTCAGGCTTTCTCTTGAACTTTGCCAGTAGTCTACAGTGGAGTTATCATTGTGGATTTCTGGGGACCTCTCTAGCACTTTGCTTCTTCCACTTCTCATATGGTCATCATTTATCATGGTCTGTTCTTGTTCTCCCTTTCTGTTCTTGATCCAGCTGGGATATCCTGCTCCCCTAAGCAATCTTTCACTTGAACCTTGCCCTTCATCGCTCCCACTGTCATCCAGTTTGTTCATGTAGATCTCATCCATTTTTCTGTCATTGGGCGATCCTTGTGTCTTTCCTAGAGTCATGTTTTCTACATAGCCTCCCTGGAGTGGTATAGCAGCCTAGTCATCTTTGCTTTACATCTAGTATCATACTATGAGTGAGCACATGCCATGTTTGTCTTTCTGAGTCTGGGTTACCAAACTCAGGGTGATTTTTCTAGATCCATCCATTTGCCTGCAAACCTCATGATGTTGTTTTTTTATCTGCTGAGTAGTACTCCATTGTGTATATGTACCATATTTTCTTTATTCATTCTTCAGTTGAAGGGCATCTAGGTTGTTTCCAGGTTCTGGCTATTACAAACAATGCTGATATGAACATAGCTGAGCAAATACCCTTGTGGTATGATTGAGCATTCCTTGGATATATGCCCAAGAGTGTTACAGCTGGGTCTTGGGGAAATGGATTCCCAATTTTCTAAGGAAGCACCATATTGATTTCCAAAGTGGTTGTACAAGCTTGCATTCCCACCAGCAGTGGAGGAGAGTTCCCCTTGCTCCACATCCTCTCCAGCATAAGCTTTCTTCTGTGTTTTTAATCTTAGCCACTCTGACAGGTGTAAGTTGGCTTGGAACTGGCATAAAACTGACATGTGGACCAATTGAATCAAACTGAAGACCTTGACATTACCCCACACACCTTTGAACATATAATTTTTGAGAAAAAAAGCCAAAAATGTACAATGGAAAAAAGAAAGCATCTTCAACAAATGGTGCTGGGCATAACTGGATGTCAATGTGTAGAAGGCTGCAAATAGATCTATATCTGTCACTGTGCACAAAACTTAAATCCAAGTGGATCAATGACCTCAACCTAAATCCAGTTACTCTGAACCTGATAGAATAGAAAGTAGTAAGTAGGCTTGAATGCATTGGCACTGGAGATCACTTTCTAAATATAACACCAGTAGCACAGACACTGAGAGAAACTATTAATGGGACCTGTTGAAACTGAGATGCTTTTGTAGAGCAAAGGTCATGGTCAACAAGACAAAGCAACAGCCTACAGAATTGGAAAAGGTCTTCACCAACCTCACATCTGACAGAGGGCTGATACCCAGAATATATAAAAGAACTCAAGAAATTAGACATCAAATGCCCAACAGTCCAATTAAGAAAAGGGTTATACAACTAAACAGAGAAATTCTCAACAGAGGAATTTCAAATGACTGAAAGACATTTAAGGAATTGCTCAACATCCCTAATTATTCGGAAAGTGCAAATCAAAATGACTCTGAGAATTTTTGTTTTTTGAATTTTATGTGTTCAATAAATATATGGTTCATGTTGGACCTTTAGCAGATGAAAATTTTTGTTTTATTTACCTAATTGTGTTCAATATGTATATTTTTGATATTAGACCTTTTAAGGTGAGAATTTTTATTTTATTTATCATATTTATTGGGTCCAACATGTATACTGTTGATATTAGTTAGCCCTTTATTTTTCTAATTTCTTGTGTCTGTTTTCTTGTGTTCAATATATAATTTTGGATACTAGACATGTATCAGAAAAGAATTTTTTGTGTTCAATATTTTTAATGTTTTTTTGGTCCATTATCTTAGGAGAATTTTTGCTTTATTTATCTGATTTCTTGTTCATTCTGTATATTTTGGGTATTAGACCTTTATCAGATCATATTTTCTAGTTTAGTTGTGAGATTTCTTGTTTTCAATGTATATTTTGGATATTAGGCCTTTATCATATGAGAATTTATATATTTATGTATTTTATTAGTATATTAATTAATTTATTTATATTTGTTTTTTTGGGACAGGGTCTCTCCATGAAGATTTGTGCCTTTCCTGGTACTCACTTTGGGGACTAGGCTGTCCTTGAACTCACAGCGATCCTCCTGCTTCTTCATCCCAAGTGGTTGGATTAAAGGCATGTGCGACCACCTGGTGAATTTTTAATATATAATCTCATGTGTTCAATATGTATATTCTGGACACAGAAATTTATTAGGTGATTATGTGATTTATTCAATTTCTTGTGTTCAATATGTATATTTTGAATACTAGACCTTTACCCGATGAGATTTTTTTGTTTTATTTAATTTCTGGTAATCAATAAGTATATTTTTAATATATGCCATCTATGACACAAGAATTTTGTTTTTGTTTTATGATTTCTTATGTTTTCTCCTTATGATTTCCTGTATTATATATGTATATTTTGAACTTTATCCAATGAGAAATTTTGTTTTGTTTATCTGAATTCTTATGTTAAATGTGTATTTTTTATATTAGACCTTTATCAGATGACAATTTTTTAATTTGACTTCTTGTGTTCAATATTTATATTTTGGATATTAGACATTTGTCAAAGAAAATTTTTTGTTTTATTTAATTTCTTGAGTTCATTAACTACATTAATGACATTATACATTCATCCGATGATAATTTTTGTTTTATTTACCTAATTATGTTCAATATGTATATTTGGGATATTGAACCTTTTTCATTTGGGGATTTTTGGTTTACCTAATTATTTTCAATATGTATATTTTTGATGTTAAACTCTTATTAGACAAGATAAATTTTTGTTTTATTTAATTTCTTGTGTTGAATAAGTATTTTGTTGATCTTAGACCTTTATGAAATGAGAATTTTTGTTTTATTTATCTGATTTATTGTTTTCATTATATATATTGGATATTAGAACTTTATCTGATGACAACTTTTGATTTATTTATCTGATTTCTTGTGTTCAATATGTAATTTTAGATAATAGACATTTATCAGAGGAGAAATTTTTGTATTTATTGTTCAATATGTATATTTTTAATATTAAACATTTATCTGATCAGAATTTTTTTACTTATCTGGTATCCTGTGTATACTATATATATATATAGTATATTAGACCATTATTATGTGAGAATTTATGTTTTATTTAATTTCTTGCGTTCAATAAGTACATTTTTATATTATACCTTTATAAGATGGGTGTTTTTGTTTCATTTCTATGATTTCTTGTGTTCCTTTATGTATATTTTTGATATTAGACATTTATCAGTTGTGATTTTTTTTTAATCTTTCCAATTTCTTAGTTTTAATGTGTGTATTTGGGGCTGTACACCACAAGAATATATCACAAGAACTCAGCTGGTTATGGCAAAGTCACTTCCTGGAGGGATCAAGGATTTCCTCCAGAGGAAGTCAAATTTCAAGGAGTTTTTGGTGTTACTTGTTATATATCAGCTGTCTTCTGTCATGAAAATCATGTGTGCTTTCACAGTTTTCCCAATTAACTTTTCCCTAAGAGGGGCTAATAGTGTGGACGGGTCACTCTCTGGACATACACATTCAAGGTATTTGGAGAACAGCCTTAGGAAAGTTTACTTCTGGAATCAGATATCTCCCTTGGCCACTTTCAAGGACTAGCAGTAACAACAGTCCACATGCAAGTCTCCTGATTTAATGTAATTCCACAAGTAGACACCACCTAGGTCATGTAGATATTAAGTAATAGCTTTACACAATTTAGTTCTGACCCTCCTTTCTTACAGCCTTACTAATTTTAGAGACCTCTAACTCCTTACCTAACCACTTCTAGGAATATTTAGATAGCCTTCTGTGCTAACAGTTATGGTCAGCCCAAACCACAGTTCAAGCCTCCCTGTAATTATCATCATTGGCAGCATCTTGCCAGGTCCATCCCCAGATGGAGGAAAGTACCTTATCAGAGATACCTCTATACTCTCTAAGAATAGACTTAAGCATCCAGGCTACCTGTTTGAGAAGGCCTGGCAGATGTGCCAAATAAGCTTTACTTCTTCCTTTCCCAAACCTTACCTCTGGTTCCAGGTCTCCTTTTAACTATCACCACAGGCATATAGTTGTACACAGGTTGCCTAACAACTGAGCACTTTTTCCCCCACCATGCAGAAAAATGGCAGATAGCTTGGACATATAGGAGCCACAGGGGAAAAAAAAGACAGTTTTATTTTCTCCCATTGACCTAACAACTTATAGATTCTTAACGTTTTCTATCAATCACGTTTAAGATTATAGTTGAGCATATAAGGGCCCTCTTCTTAGATATTCCCCGAATTTAGCCTTTAGTTAATTCATTTCCCCATTGGTCTGTGGTTGATTTATTGTGCATCCCAATAAAGTTATCTCAGGGTCAGAGAACAGAACAGCCATGATATTAAACATAGAGGTTAGGCAGTGGTAGCACACATCTTTAATCCTATCACTTGGGAGGTAGAGATCCATCTGGATCTCTGTGACTTCAAGGCCACACTGGAAACAGACAAGCATGGTGTCACATGCTTTTAATCCCAGGAAGTAATGGCAGGGGGCAAAAAGGTATTTAAGATGTGAGGAAGAGGAACTATATCCTGGTTTAGCTTTTAGGCTTTTGAGCAGCACAGTTGAGCTGAGAGGCATCGAGTCTGAGGAAACAGGATCAGCTGAGGAATTGGCAAGTTGTGGAAGCTGTGGCTTCTTCTGCCTCTCTAATCTTTCAGCATTCACCACAATACCTGGCTCCAGGTTTGTCATGGTTATTGCCCCTCTATATGATTCTTATCTAAGTGTATATATACCAAGATTCCCAGCACATGGGGGGACAGAGAAGAGAAAATACTATGGAAGAACTAGATGGGTAAGAAATTAAGAGGAACAAAATGAGATTGGGAAGAACTAGATTGAAGGGCTAGAAGAGAGTACTAGAGGAATGAGATGGGAGATGAGGAAGAGTTAGAAGGGGAAGAACTAGCTGGGTAAGAACAAGATGAAAAAGACCTAGATGAGGCAGAGTTAAGACAAGAGAATTAAGATAGAACTTAGAGGGAGAAGTAGATGAATATAGAGGGAAATCAGGCAAGAAAGGACCTAGGCACAAGAAGAGAACTGAATCACATATAGGATGTTATGCCAGAGTAATTAAAGCAAATGGACTAGAGAGCTCAATGTGCTCAGATACTATTTACCAAAAACTGTCCTTGCCATTAGCAGTTCTCTCTCCTGAGCCCCTGGGATGTATAATATTAATTCTGGTCCCTCTAATATTATACAAGAATTTGGGATATTGTGTAGAGAGCTGCGTGCAGCTGCACCTTAAAGATGGCACTGGCTTCCACCCTCCGCCCTCCCAACAGCGAGTGCTTGAAGTGGTAAATAAATCCTTATTTGGCTGTGGCTGGAATCGAGTGTTGCTTGCATTTGCATGGACCAATGGAAAGCGCCCACGTGGCTGCTCAGGGTTGGCAGCCCATGCCTACTTAAGGGCTGGGAGAGGCCGCCAGAGAGAGACATCCCTTGTTACAAGGTCCTGAATAAACTGCTTAAAGAAGAGCTCTGGTGTTGCATCATCCTTGCTGGTCAAGGCGGGTGCGACAAGTGGTGGCCCATATGGGGAACCTCCTCATCGTGGGGGCTCAGAACTTTCTGCAGTCAGGGGGTATACCAGTAAGTCCTCAGGTAAATTGGGGATCCGTGACAAAAACAGGGTTTTGCTCTCACCTGTAAATAGGGGGGGAGTGGGATAGTAGAGCCACGACTACAGTGGATGGGTAATCAGGAAACAAAGTAAGAAAGTGAAACCAGAAGGCTGGGGCTGTTTGGTAAAGGCTCTGAGAAACCTCTAAAATTGAGGAAGAAAGGATATACTAAGATGGGTGCTTCCTCCTCGCACCCAATTTTTCTGGCTCTTAATGAGCTCCTTCTTTCCAAGAAATTAAAGATTAAGAAAAGCACCTTAGAAAGGTTTCTGGAAGAGTGTGACATCATTGCTCCCTGGTTCACAGTGTCTGGTAGTCTCATGGTGGCATCATGGGAGGAGCTAGGACATGACCTAGACTTTGCTGCAGAACAGGGAACACTTAAGAATGGGGTAAGACCAGTGTGGAAATTAGTTAGAGGTTGCCTGGACGATCAGAGATGCAATGACACTGTGGAAAATGGACAGGCAGCTGTAGAGATACTCCAGGAAAAGAGGTTGGAGAAGGCAGCCTCCAAGAAGGCCGCCTCTAAAAAGGCCGGTAAAGGTGAGAAACACAAACAAAAGGGACAGAACAGCTTATACCCTAGGCTTTTAGATTTGGAAGATTTTGAGGACTTAAGAGTCCTCCAGTCTCTCCGATTCTGTCCTTGAGGATGAGGACATGGAATCATTATGTGAGTCTTTAGGAAGTACCAAAATAAGAAAGAGACGTAAAGACCGAGAGAAGAGTCAGGGTGAAAAGGAAAAGGAGCAGGAGTCTGAGTCTCACGTCCCTCCTTCCGCTCCTCCACCATATCCTGACATGTTCCCTGTGCCATCGAATGTGGGGGCATACTTTAACCCTGATGTGTGGAGGAAAGTCAGGACAGAGATGCAGGTGGCATTCCCTGTGTTCCAGAATCCTTAAGGTAACAGGTACCATGAGCCTTTGGATTTTAAGGTCATTAAATCTTTGGCAGAATCTGTCCGAACCTATGGTATCACAGCCTCCTTCACAGTGGCTCAGTTGGAAGCTTTACACAGGTTCGCTATGACACCAGCGGACTAGATGAACCTAGCAAGGGCCTGTCTCAGTTCAGGGCAATATTTAGATTGGAAGGCATTTTTAATAGAATTTGCTAGTGAGCAGGCAGCTGGAAACAGAGCCGCAGGAGGAGGACAGGCAGCTTGGGACATAGACATGTTATTAGGGCAAGGCAGATTTGCTAATCAGCAGAATGCATACCCAGTTCAAGTTTATGATCAGACAAACGTCATTGCCACAAGAGCATGGAAAGTGCTTCCCAATAGAGGAGAGGTGAGTGGCAACCTCACAAAGATCATTCAGGGGCCTATGGAACCATTCTCTGATTTTGTGGCTCATTTAGTAGAAGCAGCAGGAAGAATGTTTGGTGACCCTGATGCAGCTATGCCTTTAATAAAGCAGCTGGTTTACGAGCAATGTACGAAAGAGTGTAGAGCAGCCATTACACTGTATAAATCTAAGGGTTTAGAGGTCTGGATGAAGGTATGTAGGGAGCTTGGAGGGCCCTTAACCAATGCTGGCCTTGAGGCTGTGGTTCTGCAACTCATTCAAAAGAAAAATGGAGCCAATGGTGCCTGTTTTTGATGTGGCAAGATGGGTCATGTGAAACGTAACTGCCCCAAAGGAGGAAGTAACCAAAGAACAGGGAACAGCCAACACCCTATCCCTGGAATATGTCCAAAATGCAAAAAGGGGAAGCATTGGGCTAACGAGTGCAGATCTGTTAGAGATATAAATGGACAGCCCATAGAGAATAGTGGTCTTCCAAAAAATGGACAGCGGGGCCCCCGGCCTCAGGGCCCACAAATATATGGGGCAGTGGAGAGTCAGGAACAGAACAGAAACCAGGAGCAGTGGCCGACCCTCAGACATCCCAAATACCGCGGCGAGGCACTGCAGGTTCAACAAGATTGGACCTCCGTGCCACCACCCGACTCGTATTGACTCCCCAAATGGGGGTGCAGATAGTAGAGTCAGATTTCAAAGGTCCACTTAACTGTGGTACAGTAGGATTACTCATTGGTAGATCGTCTACAACACTGAGGGGCTTACAGGTCCATCCTGGGATTATTGATTCAGATTATACTGGAATAATCAAGATCATGGTTGAGTCGCCTAAAGGTATTACTGCCATTTCCCCAGGAGATAGGATTGCACAACTTGTCCTGTTACCTGGTTTGCATGAAACTTACCCAGCACATGATAGGGAAAGGTGAAGCAAGGGGTTTGGATCCTCAGGAACAGACTTAACATTTTTATCCTTAGATTTGGATCAGAGATCAATCTTACAATTGACTGTTAATGGCACCAAAATTAAGGGACTCTTGGACACTGGAGCAGATCAGAGTATTATTGCTAGTAAAGATTGGCCTCGAGGATGGCCAATACAAGTCTCCTCTCAAACATTACAGGGATTAGGTTATGCTAATGCTCCAAATGTCAGCACAAATTTATTGAATTGGAATGATGAAGAGGGTCATTCTGGTGTTATGCAGCCGTATGTCCTAGAACTCCCAATTTCCCTTTGGGAAAGGGATTTAATGCAGTCTATGGGACTGTAATTAAGTAATGAGTATTCCAAAGAATCCCAAGGTATAATGAAGAATATGGGCTATCATCCTAATTTTGGGTTAGGAAAATTTTTACAAGGAAGGAAAACTCCAATACAAGCACAACCAAGGCAAACCAGACAAGGACTGGGTTTTTCTTAGGGGCCACTGAGGAAGGTATTCCCATATCTTGGAAAATGGAGGAACCAGTTGTAGAGAGCCACGTGTAGCCGCACCCTAAAGATGGCTCTGGCTTCTACCCTCTGCCTTCCCGATGGCAAACAGTCTTTATGGTAAACAGCTCCTTATTTGGCTGTGGCTGGATTCGTGTGTTGCTGGCATATGAGTGAACCTGTGGACAGTGCCCACGTGGCTGCCTGGGGTTGGCAGCCCAGCCCTACTTAGGTGCTGGGAGAGGCTTGCCCCACCGAGAGAGACACAATGCAATTAATCAAAGGTCTGAATAAACTGTAATGAGAAGGATCCCGGTGTCGCGTCTTCCTTGCTGGTCGAGGCGGGCGCGACACCCAGTGTGGGTTCCTCAGTGGCCACTCTCCTCCAAGAAGTTACTTGCAGCAAAGCAGCTAGTACAAGAAGAGCTGAAAGAGGGACACATCAAACCTTCCCTATCTCCCTGGAATACTCCCATATTTGTTATAAAGAATATACCAGTGCAACATGAC
>NW_023413555.1:0-36001 GCF_903995425.1 Onychomys torridus | reverse complement strand
TAATAGATCATCCATATAGTGTATAATATAGGCATGGGGTACTGGACCCTCACTGGGTCAATGGATTGAGCTACATATTTTTGACACAATGTGGGTGAATTGGCCATACCTTGGGGCAATACTTTCCATTGAAATCGGGGGTTGGGTCCAACATGATTCACAACGGGTATAGAGAAGTCAAATCGTTTGCAATCCAGAGGATGCAGGGGGAAAGAGAAAAAGCAATCTTTAATATCTATAACAATCTTAAAATATTTTTTAGGGATGGCCACAGGAGATGGCAACCTGGGCTGTAACGCCCCCATGGGGACCATAGTCTTATTTACTTCCCTAAGATCCTGTAACAACCTCCATTTTCCAGTTTTTTTCTTTATTACAAAGATGGGAGTGTTCCATGGAGATGTGAAAGGCTCAAGATGCCCTTGCTCTAATTGTTGCTGCACCAACTAGAGGGCAACTTGAACCTTTTCCTGAGACGTGGACCACTGGTCTGTCCAAACTGGGTCGTCCGACATAGTGGGGGAGTCTGAAAAAAGGACACAATACGTGGCCCAAAGGGTAATCTTTACACTTCAAAGCCAAGGATTTTGTAGAGCCCCAGAAAAGATACAAACCCAATACCCTTTCTTGTTTTTAGGATTTGAGTTACATCCAGACCTTCTTTACACCCAGAAAATCCAGATCAGAAGGGACACACTCTGTTGTCTTAAATGATTTTCAAAAGCTTATGGGGGATATCAATTGGCTATGACCTTATTTAAAGTTAACCGAGGGAGAGGTACGTCCCCTTGAAGATATTCTCAAAGGAGATTCCGATCCTCGGTCCCCTAGATATCTTACTGTAGATGCAAAAAAGGCATTACAAAAAATTGAGTCGGCCATCGCCTAACAGCACACAGGATATTTTGAGCCGACCTTACCCTTATATTTGATCATTTTTTCTACAGATTTTGCCCCCACGGGCCTGCTCTGGCAAGAACCCATGCCCTTACTTTGGGTACACCTTCCTGTTGCAAAAAGAAAAATCCTACCCCTCCTTGGTTTGCCAATTGATCATGCTGGGGATAAAAACTTCCACACGATACTTTAGGCGAGTCCCTGATGTTATTATTATGCCATATAATAAGGAACAGCTTGAATGGCTGTGCACCCATAGTCCTGATTGGGCCATCCTTGTTTGTAACTATATGGGGAAAATCGATACACAGATGCCCAGTAATAAACTCCTACAATTCTTTTCCCTTACTTCTTTTGTTTTTCTCAAAAATACCCAAATGGAGCCCATCCCAGATTCCCCTGTGCTTTTCATAGATGGGTCAAAAAATGGCAGGGCTGCCTATGTCTTCGATGGCCAAAAGAATGTTATGACAACTCCTTTCAAGTCAGCTCAGTTGGTGGAGTTATATGCTGCACTTGCTGTCTTTAAAGATTTTAAAAATTGCTCCTTTAATTTATCTTCAGATAGTCGGTATGTGGTAGGGGCTTTACAGACTCTGGAAATGGTCCCAACCTATTACTTCCACCTTCCAAATGTTTTCTGAATTGCAAATGTTATTCTGACAGAGGTCATTACCCTTTTATGTTGGCCATATCCGTGCCCACACAGGCCCGCCTGGACCCTTGGCTCAGGGAAATGAGCTTGCTGATTCTGCTACACATTCTATCTTAATTTCTCATCTGGAACATGACCAGATAGCAGCTGCTCGTGAGGCTTACCGCCTTCATCATCTCAATGCTCAAACTTTGAGACAAAGGTTCTCAATTACCAGTGAGCAGGCTAGGGAAATTGTAAAAAGCTGTAAAAATTGCCTGATGCTCCTACCTGAACCCCATTCTGGAGTAAACCCCAGAGGGCTTATACCTGGACAAATATGGCAGATGGATGTCTCCCATGTCCCCTCTTTTGGTAAATTAAAGTTCATACATGTTACTGTAGATACCTTCTCTGGATTTATTTGTGCCTCTGCTCACAGTGGAGAAGCCACTAGAGATGTTATCAATCATATGTTACATGCCTTCACAGTGCTGGGCCAGCCAAAATGTGTAAAAACTGATAATGGCCCTGTTTAAATAAATTTAAACAGTTTTGTTTACAATTAGGAATTAAACACATCACTGGAATACCCTATAACCCTCAAGGCTAGGGTATCGGGAAGAGAGCTCACCAAACTTTAAAAAATACTCTTAGTAAACTCAGCTCACAAGAGACACTGTTCCCCTTTAAGGGGAACCAAAAGGCTCTGCTTTCTCATGCCCTTTTTGTGTTAAATTTTTTGACATTGGATATTTTTGGAAAAGCTGCGGCCGAACGGCACTGGCAACCAGAGACCAAACAAGGATATGCTCAGGCCCTTTGGAAAGACCCAATCACCGGAAAGTGGGGTGGCCCTGATCCAGTTATTATTTTGGGAAAAGGGTCTGCATGTATCTATTATTCCAAGGAGAATGGGGCTCACTGGCTACCTGAGAGACTGGTCAAGCCATATACTGCCCCAAAAACCCAATCTAAAATCGATGGCCAAGATTAATGATCATCACTGTTTATGATGTCCAGGCCTTAACCCTGAGACAAAGATTTCTCTCTCTCTCTCTTCAGGTGTGGTTGAAGCCTCCTATAGAATGAGGGATTCTGCCCTTACTTGCCTTATCATGTGGCTTGCGCTGATGCCTGCCGTTGACACCAACTCCAGCCCTCATCTCTCAGTTCAACAGACCTGGCTTGTTGTGAACCCCAATACTGGAACCATTGCCAATTCCACCTCCTCCTGCACATTCCCCAAAGGGGCATGGTTCCCAGACCTATATGTAGATCTTTGTGATATAGTGGGAGGAGATTGGGACCCCTCTGATCAGGCATTCTTCCTGGGATATGGCTGTTCCTCTCCGGGGCGACATCATAGTACCAGAAATCAGAGATTTTATGTCTGCCCTGGACACGGTCGGTCCCAAGCCCAGTTAAAAAAATGTAGAGGCACGGGGGATGGCTTCTGCACTGCCTGGGGGTGTGAAAGCTCCGGTCACATCTGGTGGTCACCCTGTAAATAATCACCTCATCAAGGTTGAGGCTTGGGATAGGGACATGTTGGGTACAGGCAAGTGTGATAGACAGCCCTGCGGATCCTGCTATGATTCTTTAAAATGGCCTGGCAGATCATGGGCCACTCCAGGGGGCCGATGCAACAGACTAAAAATTATATTCACACCTCAGGGTAAGATTGTTGACTGGACAAGGGCTTCACTTGGGGACTCTGCCTGTACCGAACAGGCTATGACCCAGCCACAACCTTTACCATTCGACTCCAAGTCGAAACGGTGTCTGCTGTTCCGATTGGACCGCATCCTGTATTGCCCGCTCAAAAGATGTCTTCTAAGACACACCCCACACCACGTCCTGCCTCTAATCAGTTTCCTAATTATGCCATCATCAGGACACCCAGCCCGAGTACGGGTCCCAACACCACTCGATCCCCTTCCCCTCTTGCAACAGAGGATAGATTGCTTGAGTTGGTCCAGGGAGCCTATCTGGCCCTAAATGGCACAAATCCAAAGAAAGCCTTGGGTTGCTGGCTCTGCCTTACCTCCAGTCCCCCTTATTATGAAGGAATCGCCTTTCAGTCTGCTGCCAGTAACCTCGTTTCCCCGAGCAGTAGGTGTCAAACTAGGCCCCACAAATTGACAATCACTGAGGTCACTGGACAAGGTTTCTGTTTAGGCAAGGTTCCACCAACCCATAGCCACCTCTGCAGCCAAACTCTGACACTCTATAAAGGGAGCTATTATCTCAAGGCACCTGACGGGTCCTACTGGGCCTGCAACACAGGATTGACCCCTTGCGTGTCTGCTCAGATATTTAATGATTCTCATGAATTTTGTGTGATGGTCCAGCTATGGCCTCGTGTCACCTATCATGAAGAGAGCTCAGTGATGGAGTCCTTTGAACAAAGGGATAATCTGAACTAATGAGATCTCTGAAGTCTCCAAAAAGATGATGGGATCCCACAATCATGGTTCCACCTGGACTATGGTAACACCACTAAGCTGACAAACAACACCTAAGGATTGGCTTTGGATTACAAAGTGCTCAGGACCATTTCAAGGTGGCTGGTTGAGATGATCCAGCCTTACAAACTACTCCAGCCACACTTGAGTAAACCTTACACTTTCTCATTACACAGGGACTGGAAAACAATGATATAGCCAGCTCTCTCAGGACTTGACAATTGACCCATTTTTCCAGGGTCCCCTAAAGATGCCATTGCCGCCAGAAAGCAGGGAGTAATTTTAAGAGCATGACACCCTCATTCCCAAAAGGTGAAGTGGGTGGCTTTCAGTCTTTCAGTGGGTTATGGATGTTTGTCATCATTTAGGGTGGTTGATTACAAGTTGTTTTTGGTAATGGTCAGGAAAAAAGTGAACAAAGGAGATTAGAATCAGAGACCTTGTTCTAAAAAGACACAGGGTATATAGATATAGGTTCAAAGGGTAGGTTACTGAATCTACTTTTAAAAAGCAACTATTAGTTAAAAATATTTTACATTGACTTGGATGTTTGTATGTTGATACAAACTTGAGGTTATTTTATTATACTGCAAGTATGTTATAGAAATGATAGGATAATAAGGGTAGATTATTGAATCTACTTTTAAAGCAAAAAAAACAGTTACTAGCTTTTAATATTTTACATTGATTTGGATTTCTGTATAATGATACAACTTAAGTTTATTTTTGTTAGACATACTATATATACATTTCTACTCTTGTTCAAATTATTGTACCTGTATAGCTCATTCACCAATGTAATGTAAATTTCTAGTGCTTGAAAGTTATTATTAGAAACTAGGATAATAAAGAAATACAGGTTAGTAGTCACCTATGTCAATCACACTTGTAGTCAGTTAGTCATGAAACCTTTGTTTCAAGGTCAAACAAAGATATAATTTAATTACCTTTTTTCCGTTTTTCGACACAGGGTTTCTCTGTATAGCTTTGGGACTTCCCTGGATCTCACTTGGTAGACCAGGCTGGCCTGGAATTCACAAAGATTCGCCTGCCTCTGCGTCCCGAGTGCTGGGATTAAAGGCGTGCGCCACCACCAACCAGCTCAAAGATATATTTTAGATAGATGGTCATCAAGACTTCAGAGGTCTATAGAATATGGCATTTAAGGTGTTTTAATAACATAAGCTTTTGTTCGTTATTTTAAATGACCATGAGACATGTCTGCTCCTGGCGGCATTAATCTACTTCAAAGAAGGTGATGGACACTGAAGAAACTGTATATAGAGTTTACTTTGTTTGTGGCAAATGTTAGTCACTTGGAAAGAAAATGCCCTTGCCTCAACTACTGTCCACATTGGACAAGCAGAACAGAAAAGAAAGTGACTGTAGAACCTTGCCAAGACAAGGTGGACCATTCCTTAAAAATTCCCATTTCACAGAAAAGTCTGTCAGATATTCTAAGCCTGTAGGCCAAAGATGCATGCCCCAACTTTGCAGCGGAACCTTGGATGACTGTCCAGGCAGCCAGCACTTTCTGTCATTTCTTATTTTTGAAAGTTGTTTGCTCTACACTTCCTGTTTACTCTGGTAATATTATATCCTTGTCAGGTCTCTGATGGAGTTGAAGACTTTATAGTTAAAGTTTTCTTTTTTAACACATTCAGAAAAGACACAAAAGAGATGTATATTGTAAAAGGTAGAGAGATATCAAAAGACATTTTTGGGTTTGTATGGGAAGTTAGGTTAGACAGTGAATTAGGTACAACACTTTGAGCTCACCAAGAAAGAATAGCTAATGGAGTATTTTCTCTGAATTTGTCAAATGCTAATGGACTAGACTTTGTTAGTGTGATTATTGCCCATAAATATTTGTATATAGTTATTGTACTTACTGTATATAGTTTTTCTATGTTAGTTAGCACCTTTGCTTTTTGTTTAGATCAAAAGGGGGAAATGTGTGACATTTTGTTTGTGTGCTGACAAATAAATGTTGCCTGTAGATCAGAGAGCAGTGCTAGACACTAGATAACCAAAGAGGCCAGGCAGTGGTGGCACACACCTTAATCCCAGCACTTGGGAGGAGGAAGCAGGAAGATCAGGAGTTCAAAGCCACACTGGTTTACATGAGATTGATTCATCCTGAAAGAGAAACAGATCTAGGAGGTGGTAGCTCACACCTTTAATCCCAGCACTAGGGAGGGGACAGGAATATAAGGCAGGCAGAGATAGGATCTGTCTCATTCAGTCTGAAGATTTGTAGAGACAGGATGCCTCCTTTGATCTGAGATTTTGTAGAGGTAAGAAGTCTGTGGTGGCTGGCTGCTTTGCTTCTCTGATCTTTCAGGTTTCACCCTCAATATCTGACTCTAGGTTTTTATTGTTAATGCTAGCTAGGATCTTGTTCCATGTGCTGGGAAATGAACCTGGGTCCTCTGCCAGAGCATGTCTTCTGTATCTCCCTCACTCTCTCCCTCCCTCCCCACTCTCCCTGTCTCTCTCTGTTTTTCTAGGCAGGGTTTTTCTGTGCAACATTGGCTGTCTTGGAACTTGCTCTGCAGTCCAGGCTGGACTAGAACTCACAGAGTTCTGCCTGCTTCTGCCTCCTGAATGCTGGAATCAATGGCTTCCAGCATCTCTTAACTGCAGAACCATTGCTCCAGCCCTGGCCTGTTACTTGGAAGCAGGGACCCAAATGCAGTGCCAGTCAGCACCATGGATAGAACCCCAGTTTGTGCTGGGTTTGAAAGAGTGGGGCAGCAATCTCAGCACAGTGTCACAGAGCAGAGTTCAATTCAGGTTATCCTTCTGACCTTCATGTGTGTACATGCTCGCACACACTCGTGAACACTGGGTGCTGGAGTCAGTAACTCAGACTTCTTTGTTGTTTTGGAGACAGGACTTCTCTATATAGCCCTGATTTTCCTGGAACATACTGAGTTAACTATGTCAACTCACAGAGATATGACTGTCCCTGCCTCTTGAGTGCTGGGATTAAAATCCTCCATCACTACATCTGGCTTCCCAGACAGTTTTATCTGAGATATAACTTTTGAATATCACAAGCAGAAAACAGTTGAGAGAAAGATTCATATAAGTAACAGAGGTGGTTGTGACATTGTGTGACTGTTATCCCAGCATCCAGGTCAGGCTTGGCAGCAAGGGCCTTTACTCACTGAGCCATCTCATGGCCTCTCCCAACCTCCTCTTTGTTTTTTACATTTTATAAAATTTTATTGACAAATAATTCACATAGTATATAATTTGCCTGTTTACACAATTTTATTTCTATTTTTAAGATTTATTTATTTATTATGTACACAGAAGAGGGTGCCAGATCTCATGACAGAAGGTTGTGAGCCACCATGTGGGTGCTGGGAATTGAACTCAGGAACTCTGAGCCATCTGTCCAGCCCCAGTGTGCACAATTTTATGGATGTTAGTCCAGCATCCTCATAGGCCCTTGACACCATCACCACTTTCTATTGTAGAACATCACTGTCTTCAATTTCATACACACATATTATTTTTGGTGATTACATTCCACCTTTTTCTTTTGGTTTTTTCGAGACAAGGTTTCTCTGTGTAGTTTTAGTGTCTGTCCTGGATGTCACTCAAGCCAGACTGGTCTGCAGCTCAGAGAAAAGCCTGGCTCTGACTCTGGAATGCTGGCATTAAAAGTACGCACCACTTCTACCACCACCACCCAGCCCACCTTTTTTTTAATGAACATAATATTTGCATTTGTAACCATTTTTAAGTCACAATTCAGTGGTATGAATTACATTCAAGATATTAATTAGAGCCAGGCAGTGGTGGCACACCCCTTTAATCCTGGAACTCAGGAGGCAGAGCCAGGACAATCTCTGTGAATTCTAGGCCAGCCTGGTCTACAGAGCGAGATCCAGGACAGGCACCAAAACTACACTGAGAAACAGTGTCTCAAAAAACAAAACAAAACAAAAAAGATATTAATTACACTCATGGTATTCATTAATTACACTTATGATATTAATAACATTTCGTTATTCATTTGATAAATATATTTATGATATTCATTAATTACATTAATTCTATGGATTTATTACATTCAGGATATTATGTCCTGATACTACTGTCTATTTGTGGGGCTTTTCCATAATACAAAACAGAAACTGTACTTAGGAAATCAGTGCTCTATATTCCTTTCTTCTCCATCTTGAGGTAACATCTAATCTTTCTGTCTCTATGAATTTGTATATTCTATGTATTTCTTATTTTTTCTGAGACAGGGTTCCTTCATGTAGTATTGGTGCCGGTCCTGGATCTCTCTGGATCAGGCTGGTCTCAAACTCACAGAGATCTACTTGCTGTGCCTCCGGAGCCAGCCTCCCCACTTTTAAAAACTCCTTTTGTTTCCAATGTATGTATCATATGTGTGTGTGTCTGTTGCTATGTGCTTGTGGCTGTGAATGTCCATGGACTCCAGAAGAAGGTATAGGACAGTGCTTTTACTCACTGAGCCTTCTCTCCAGCTCCTTGTCATTGACTTTGAAATGGTACCGTGACCCTCAGTGGGTAAAGGGATGGTCTGATAAACAAAACAAATGGTTCTTCAACTGGATATCCACATGAGGTATAGAAGTCAGTCTTCCAAGCGTCTTCACAGATCAGCTCTGCCAGCTTGTAGGACACCACCATGGCTAGAGCCCATTAGAGGGGACCTGTTGACAATGCTAGGGCTTCCCCAGAGAATGAGGGGTTAGGGAAAGTCATTACACACACACCTGAGATGGCACCTGATCCTCCCAGGCAGTTGCCTCCCATTCTGCCCTCATTGTGGGACCTCTGGGTCTCAGCAGGACTAGGGTATACAGTGTGATGTTAGTGGAAGTGAACTCCATCCATGGGGATGGGGGAAGCCATCATCCAGTTAGGAGAGAATTGGCCCTGCTGCAGCCTTTGTAAGTAAACCCTCATCCATCCTGTGTAAATACGCCTCATAAACTCACAGATTGGCCAGGTTGATTTTTGTTGGAATTGCAATTGGGTTCATTGTTGGGCCCTTGCAGGTGGAAGATCATAATGAGAAGTAAGCAGACCTCATAGTCCTGAAGAAATCAGGCCACACCCTTTGCCACTCTCTCCCTAGGACAGAATTCAGAATCAACCTTCTGCTGGGTGCTGATTGTGCATGAGTTAATCTCAACACGTGGAAGGCAGAGGCAAGCAGATCTCTGGGTTCTAGACAGTGGTCTACATAGTGAGTTCCAGGTAACATAGAAACACTGACTCAAAAAACAAACAAACAAACAAACAAATGAAAAAAGTAACTGTCCTATTTTTAACAGCTCTTAATTTGTGATATCTAACTCCTCCATGTGTTTTGTTGTGTACATTATGTTGAACTACGTCATCTTGTGATAAACCTCACCAGGCTCCACCAAACTTGGAAAAGGCAGGAAGTTAGTTCCCTTTGGGGGCGGTCTTTCTGACAGCACTTCCTCCATTCCTGTCATGGTGGCACACATGCTGTTTTAGTTTCACTTTTTGTTTGGTTTTCTTTTTTCTTTCTAAAGATTTATTTATTTATTATGTACACAGAAGAGGGTGCCAGATGTCATTACAGATGAAGTGAACCACCTCGTGAATGCTGGGAATTGAACTCAGGACATCTGGAACAGCAGTTGGTACTCTTAACCTCTGAGCCATCTCACCAGCCCTTTTTTGGTTTTTTGAGACAAGCTTTCTCTGTGCAGTGTTGGCACCTGTCCTGGATCTCGCTCTGTAGACCAGGCTGGCCTGGAACTCACAGAGATATGCCTGGCTCTGCCTCCCAAGTTCTAGGATTAAAGGTGTGCACCACCAGCACCGGCTTATTTTCAATTTTAAAGTATTATTATTATTATTAAGGTTTTGTTTTGAAGACCAGGTTCTCTGTATAGACTTGGCTGTCCTGGAACTCCCTCTGTTGACTAGGGTTGTAGCACGAATCTCTAAGAATTGTAGTGAATGCTGAAAGATCAGAGAGACAGAACACACCACAGTTAAACTCACCTTGCCAACTGCTCAACTGATCTTGTTTTCTCAAACTGGAAGCCTCTGTGTCCTCATCCAAATGGATCTCAGCTGAACTGCTGCTAAAAGCCTAAACACTTACCCAGCTTAGTTCCTGGTACTCACACACTGTATACCTTTCTGCCTTCTGCCATCACTTCCTGGAACTGAAGGTGTATGTCACTATGCCTGGTGGTGTGCCAACATTTTCTGTCCTCTGTGTCTGTCGAGTGGCTGTTCTGTGCTCTGACCCCAGATAAGTTCATTAGGATGCATAATATAATGGAGGACACATTATCACCACACAGGCTGGCCTCCAACATGAGGTCTGCCTGCCTGTCTCCCAAGTGCTGGGTTTAAAGTCTCACACCACCATTGCCCAGCACTTTATAGTTTTCTTAAGCAAGTAATTTTAAACTTTTAAACATAGTTAGCCATCAACATAACGTTAGCCATCACTGTGGCTTTTTGCTGCCGGGATTTGTAACACTGGGTGTGATTTCTTACCTTCATCACTAAACTCTGAGGGTGGGGTGAGCTGGGGCTGTGAGAGTGGTGGTGCTCACCTTTAATCCCAGCACTCGAGAGGCAGAGGCAGGTGGAGCTCTGTGAGTTCAAGGCCAGCCTGATCCCCAGAACATGTTCCAGGAAAGCCAGGCTTCACAAAGAAGTCCTGTCTCCAAAACAAAACAAAAGGCAAAACTGAAAAGATACGTCACTAAGCACACTGGAAATAAGGGAAAACAAACAAAAAACAGGCAAACTGAGCCTTAAAGAAAATTTTAAAAAATGTTCATCATATCAGACATTGTTGCACACACCTTCGATCCCTTTAACCCCATCGCTCTAGAGGCAGAGGCAGGCAGATCTCTGATTTTGAGATCAACTTGGGCTACAGGTCTGAGTTCCATGTCAGGTAAACTGCAAAGTGGGTTCCTGTCTCCAGTGAAGATTTTTTTCCCTTTTTCGAATATCTATTTAATCTTAACGTTCTCTGCATTTAATCGGTCGTTTTGGGGAAAGGATTCGTCCAGGTAACTGTGCTGGATCAAGCAGAGATCCATTCGCCTCTGCCTCCTGGATGTTGGGATTACAGGTGTGTGTCACCCCGCCTACCTCTTAGTTAAGAAAATTCCTTTGAGACATCCTCACAGCATAAGAGCCCAGGCTACCTCACTTTGTACGGAAGTCCCTCCTTGATCTTGCATTTCTTGCCTCAGCGTCCCCAGTACAGCCATCACGGGCTACCACGCAGGGTTGTAGCTAGCTTTTGTCACAACCGTTCTGCTTGTTCCACACTTGGAAGGAATTTAGAGTTTACGTTTTTTTGACCGGAGTCCTACGTAATAACCAAGGCAAAAGGAGTTGGGCAGAGCTCGCACCCAAGAGGATTATCCCTCCTGGGTTAGAGAGGGTTTGGGAAGATGAGTTTCTTTAAATTTCCTGTCCCTGCATCGCTGCTGGCGCAGACTTGGAGGGAATCTGCTGCTCTGAGGAATTCCATGTCAGGTGAGAGACGGGCGGGAGGCTGGATGGGGACTAAGGTGCTGACGGCTGTGGGTGCTACAAATGGGGGTGTCCAACTTGGGGTCCACAGCTAGATCCCGTCAGCGCCACGGATTCCTGTTTCTCCAGACCTTTCATAACCTCTGGCACTGTGTTATCTCCTTTTCTTCCTTCCTTCCTTCTTTCCTTCCTTCCTTCCTTCCTTCCTTCCTTCCTTCCTTCCTTCCTTCCTTCCTTCCTTCCTTCCTTCCTTCCCTCCTTCCCTCTTTCTCTCCTTCTCTCGTTGTTTGTTTGTTTGTTTCTTTTTTTTTCCCCCGAGACATGTTTTCTCTGTAGCTTTAGAGCCTGTCCTGGACTAGCTCTGTAGACCATGCTGGCCTCGAACTCACAGAGATCCACCTGCCTCTGACTCCCCGAGTGCTGGGATTACAGGCGTGAGCCGCCACCGCCTGGCTCCAGTTATTTCTTTTGGCTTCCAAGGAAACCAAGGCACTGCCTGTGATAAGCAAGGGCTTCACTGCGGAGCCATACCCCAGCGTCTGTTCAAACAGTTTAATTAATTACAAGTATGTGTCTGTGTGGTTGTGGTTTCAAGTTTTTCTGGAGGCCAGAAGAAGGTGAGGGAATTCCTTGTGAGCCGGAGGTCGTGGGTGCTGGGAAGCAAACTGGACTCACTTGCAAGAGTAAAATGAGGGGTTGGGGATTTAGTTCAGTGGTCGAGCGCTTGCCTAGCAAGCACAAGGCCCTGGGTTTGATCCTCAGCTCAAAATATACGTATATATATATTGACTTACTATATATATATATATATAATTTTCATTTCTGCACTACAGTTTTAAAAACAATTGTAATATCCATTAGTATTAATAGTACAAAGTAACTAGTCTCCTATTTTATACACAGTGGATTATATTTACTGCCTTACTTTGGTCTCCAAGACACCTTCCACCTCTATCCTGTGGTGTCCCCTTTCCCTTCTTTCTTCTTTTTCCTGTTTTTTTTTCAACACATGGTTTCTCTGTGTAGCTTTGAGGTTTTCCTGGAACTCAATTGGTAGCCCAGGCTGTCCTCGAACTCCCAGAGATCCGCCTTGCTCTGCCTCCCAAGTGCTGGGATTAAAGGCATGCACCACCATGGCCCCGCCTTTCTTTCGGTTTTTTGAGAAAGGGTTTCTGAGTAATCAGGCTGGCCTCAAACTCCTTGAGACCCGTGTTTCCCTCGGCTTCTCAAATTCTGCCATCAAAGGCATGTGCCATCACTACTCAGCCCCTTTCTCTGTGTCTCTCTGTCTCTATCTCTGTCTCTCTCATTTTTCTTTTCTTTTCTTTTCTTTCTTTCTTTCTTTCTTTCTTTTTTTTTTTGAGAGATGGTCTTTATGTAACGGTTGCTGTTCTGAAACTTGCTATATAGACCAGGCTGGCCTCAGAATAACAGAGTGCTGGGATTAAAGGTGTGTGCCACCACTGCCCACTTCTTTACCCTGTCTTTTAGTTTAGTTATTATCTTTACTTTCTCTATGTTATTTTTATTTACTTCTGAGAGAAATGGTGTTTTTGTGAGTCTGGCTTATTTAGCTTAACCAAATCATCTCCAGTTCCACTCAGTTGCCTGCACATGACACAGTTCCCTTTCCCCTGTCCCCAATAAAACTTCCCAGTTTTATTCAGTGTATTCAAGTTGGAAACCCAACCTCATTTTCTTCAGGCACTGACTCACTGATAGATCTAAGCTGATTCCATATCTTGGATCAGTCAACAGGAAGTTAAGGTAACCCTCTGGCATTCTGATATAGATCGATTTGGTGTATGCTAAGGAACAGTATAGTTGGGTCATGTGGAAATTCTAATACTCATGTACTGAGGAACTTCCATACTGGTTCTGTGGTGGTCACACTAATTTATATTTCCATTGATCGTGACCCTTCTCAGAGTCCTCACCAGGATTTGTTATCTCTCTGTTATCTATCTGTCTCAGTCTCTCTCTCCATATTCCTTTCTCTCCCTTTGATTATTAGCTGATCCTTTTGACACATACCTTTCATTCCAATGCTTGGGAGGCAGAGGCAGGCAGATCTCTATGAGTTCCAGGTCAGCGTGGTCTACAGTGGACCTGCCTCAAAAAACAAAATAGATTGAGAGTCTCAATATGTAAATTTCCTAACTTGGAACTCGATCTGTAGACCAGGCTGGCCTCAAACACAGATATCTGCCTGCCTCTGCCTCCTGAGTGCTGGGATTAAAGACATGTGCCACCACATGCCTGGCCAGGTGGGTTTTGTAACATCAAATAATTTGGATCTAGAGAGGGTCTTGTATCTCTAGTAATCTAATTTGAAACAAAAATCCCTCACAGATGTGTCCATCTGCTTGAATTTTAGTTAATTCCAGATGTAATCCAGTAGCAAACCAAGATGACTAGTCACTTTCTGTACAGAGTGTTGGTCTGCACCTGTGGCTGTGCATTGTGTATGTGTAGTGCTCAAGGAGATCAGGGGCTGTATATGTTGCGGTCTTATTCAATAAGAAACACATAGCCAAACGCAGACCTCCATGTCACTGCCTGTCTATACAGACCTCCAGTTCTCTATGCTTGGTATTGAGATTAAAGGCATGTGTCTCCATGCTGGTGGTGTCCTTGAACACACAGAGATCTGCCTGTCATGTGATCAGGATTAAGGGCATGTGCCACCAATGCCAGACTTCTGCTATGGCTTGCTATTAGCTGTGAACCCCAGGTAACTTTATTTATTAACTAACAAACAAATAACACAAATAAAATATCACCATAGCGCGCATCGGATCCTCTGCATCCAGAGACATGGATGATTGGGAGGCACCATGTCGGTGCAAGGTTTCAAACTAGGGTCCTCTGCAAGAGAGCAAATAGGTCAGTTGGTAGAGTGTTTACCTCTCCAGCTCTGCTTCTTTATTTTTTAACTATGTTAATCTGCACATCTGTGCATAAGTGTATTTGTGCAAGTGACCTCAGAGGCTGGAGAAAGGCAGGCAGTAGGAGTTATACAGTCAGGGCTGGGAACTGAACTCTTGTTCTCCACAAGGGCACGAAGGTATTGATAACCACTGAGCCATCTTTCCAAAACACTGTTGTAGTTCTTATTTGCGTTTTCCCGATTTCTAGAGATGTTGAATAGTTTTTCATTGGATTATTGGTCATATTAATCCCTTGACCTGCCTGCCTCGGCCTCCCAAGTGCTGAGCTCATTGGCATGTATCATTATAATCTGCCCAGATAGCTTGTGAGTAAATGTGCTGCCACCAAGTCTGATGACCCAAGTTCAGTTCTTGGGATTCACATGGTAGAAAGAGAACCAGGTCCTGCATATTGTCTCCCGACCTCTACATGTGTACCGTGGTATGTGTGTGCATGCACATAGGATACAAAAATGAATATGATTTAAGAATTTTTAAAATGTGCTTGGGGGTGGTGATGCTTGCCTGTGATCCCAGCACTTGGGAGGAGGATGCAGAGGCAGGTTGGGGGGTCTCTGTAAGTTTGAGTCCAGCCTGGTCTACAGATCAAGTTCTAGGACAGGCAGAGTTACACAGAGAAACCTATCTTGAAAAAACCAAAATAGCCGGGCGGAGGTGGTGCATTCCTTTAATTCCAGCACTGGGGAGGCAGGCCAGCTTAAGGAAGTAGTGGTGAAGTTTTGTGTGTGAAGTGTGTGGCTCCCGGTAGTCAAGTAGGAGGGGCTGTGTGAGGCGGGTGTTGTCGTCACTGCAAGGTTTAAACATTGTTTTATCTTTGTGTATGCATAGATAGCACAGAGAATTTGTGTCTCAAAAAATACCCGGATAAATATATTATGATGTAAACATTTATGTATAATATATATCAAAATACATTTTTAAAAGATGAATTGTTTTTAAAGAGATCCAAAACCATCTTTTCTTCATCGCAGATTTGGTTTCAAAATCAGCGAGACAAACTTCAGACCCAGCAGGAAAACCATCAGTGGAGTTCATCTCTGGTGACATCCCATCAGTTCAAGTCAGTGAGAAGTGGATCATCCAGTCTTGCAATGAGAGAGATGGGGACATCATCTGACCAGGCATTAAGAGAGATGACGGCATTATCCAACCAAGGAATGATAGAGTTGGCTTCATCATCCAGTCAGGCGCCAATAGAGATGGGTGCATCATTCAACCAGAGAACTATAGATATGGGTGCATCATGCAACCGGAGAACTACAGAGATGCCTGCATCATTAAACCAGGCCAAGATATTGAGAGGAGCATCATCCAAACAGTCCAGGAGAGAGAGAGGTGCATCATCCAGCCAGGGAACTATAGATATGGGTGCATCATCCAACCACGGAACTACAGAGATGGCTGTAACATTCAACCAGTCTAAGAGATTGAGAAGAGCATCATCCAAACAGTCCAAGAGACAGAATGGAGCATCATCCAATCAAGCAACTACAGAGATGGGTGCATCATCCAACCAGGGCACTACAGAGATTGGTGCATCATCCAAACTGAGATCTACAGAGATGTATGCATCATCCAACCAGGAAACTATAGAGAAGTGTGTACCAACCAACCTGAGGCCTATAGACATGGGTGCATCATCCAACCAGGCCAAGAGAGTGAGAGGAACATCATCAAACCAAGAAACTACTGAGATGAGTACTTCCTCCAAGCAGGGAACTACAGAGATGGGTATATCATCGAACCAGGCTTTGAGAGAGATGACTGCATTATCCAACCAGGTAACGATAGAGTTGGCTTCATCATGCAACCATGGAATTAGAGAGAGGGCTGCATCATCCAACCAGTGAACAATGGAGAAGGCTGCATCATCCAACCAAGTAACTATGGAGATGGCTGCATCATCCAGCCATGCAATGAGAGATTAGGATGCATCTTCCAACCATGCAATGAGAGAGATGGGTGCAACATCTAACCAGGCATTGTGAGAGATGATTTCATTATTAAACCAGGTAATGACAGAGTTGGCTTCATCATCCAACCAGGGAACTACAGAGATGACTGCATCATCCAACCAGGCAATAAGAGATTCAGGTACATCATCCATCCAGGCCAAGTCAGTAAAGAGAGCACCATGCAAGCAGGTGAAATCCCTGAAAGATGGTAAGGTCTTGGCACCCAAGACTGACTATGCTCAGCTAATGAGTACTAGAAGCTCAGAAAACAGTAGCCAGGAATCCCAGAAGAATGTGCCAAATCAACCAGAAGAGGATGATACCTTTGCAGTAGAGTAGAATGAAAATGGCCCCCATTGGCCACATGCTTAGTGCTTGATCCTCAGTCAGTGGAACAGTTAGAGAAGGATTAGGAGGTGGGCCCTTGTTAGAAGTGTGTCACTGAGGGTGGGTGTTGAGGTTTCAAAAGCCCATGACAGGTCCAGTCTCTCTGCCTGCTGCCTGAAGATCAAGACGTAAAGCTCTCAGCACCTGCTCCAGCACCATGCCTGTCTGCTTCCCCCATAATGATTGTGGACTGCTTGCCTGAAATCATAAGCAAGTGCCAATTAAATGCTTTTATCAGAGCTGCCTTGGTCATGGTGTCTCTTCACAGCAATAGAAGAGTAACTGAGACACCTGCCTTCTATTTATTTATTTTTCCTGTGCTGAGGCTAAAGTTCAGGGCCTCTAGCATGGAGACATGGTTATACTACCATGGGGCCACACCCTGAGCCCCTCACTGGGGGAATTTAGGCAGGGACTCTACTGCTGAGCTAAACGCCCAGCCCTTCACTGGGGTAATCTATGAAAATCCTTTACCCCTGTGCCATGACACTAATACACATTCATTGTTCCTGGAAGGAGTTTGTTTCTGAGTGTTCTGACATTTAGAGTTTCCATCTGAGAGCCTGAATTCTAAACCTTGATATGAAAGGATATAGAGTAAGCATTGCAGCTAGGATGGAAAGGTATCCTGGCAGTTGGAGCCAAGGTATACCACAAAGTCACACTGCACAACAAACCTCATATGAGAGACTTGGGAGGGAAAAACGCAGGAGGGTGACTGCCTTTCCTTGGGCGAGAAACAGCAGGGAACTGAGCAGAAGGCAGGGCTTATACAGAGTTTCTTGGGAAAGGGGTGGAACTTTCCAAGGTGTAGATTGGTGAGATTTTAAGTCCAGAGACTGGGTCTTTTACTGTGTAGGGTGGAGAAATGGTCCAGCCGTTAGTGCAGTAAGAGTGTTCTGTGGGTGGATGCTGGCAGTCGGATCAGGTCACAGGAAAGGGACAATGTCAGAATACTTCCTGCTAAATCAGGGTATCAAATTTCCAGCATTCCTTCTGCTAGTGTCTTCTTCATTTTTTCTATTTCCCTCTTCAGGTCTTGGACAGTTTCCCTCATCTGTTTCATTGCTTTTTCACGATTTTCTTTCAGGGACTTATTGTTTTCTTTGCTTTATTTGTCCTTTCCTCTAGTGTTTTTTATAGCAATCTTCCCAGTTTTTGTTTTTCTGTTCCTCCACTTTATTTTTGATTTCTTCTACGTAAGGCTCTAGCCTCTTCAAGATGTTACTTATAAGGTTGTTCTCTTGTGCTTCTTCCATTCTGATTTTCAGGTCTAGCTGTTGGAGAAGGGCTAGATTCTGGTGATGCTGCATTGCTCTTTATTTTGCTGTATGTACTTCTGCATTGACATCTGCCCATATCCACGTGCATTCATACTTGGTCTTATCAGTGCACTTGGACCAGGCAGAGCTGACATATTTAAGGGGCCTCTCTCTAGTCCAGATGGAAGCTCTGGGGTGGGTGGGACATCTGGTGCAGATGAGAGTGCTGGCCGGATGGGAGCTATATGGTGGACCTCAAGTCTCATAGAACCTTCTATAAAATCAAGCACACACTTGGCCATAAATCAAATCTCAACAGATACAAAACAATTGGAATAACCTCGTGTGTTCTATCAGACCACCATGGTTTAAAGTTAGATGTGAACAACAACAACAAAAAAGCCTACAGAAAACCTGCAATCTCATAGAAACTGAATAATGGCCAACTGAATCACCAATGGGTTAAGGAACAAATAAAGAAATTAAAGACTTCCTAGAGATCAATGAAAATAAATAGACCACATACCCAAACTTGTGGGACACTATGAATCAGTGCTAAGAGGGAAATTCATAGCACTAAATGCCCACATAAAGAAGTTGGAGAAACATCACAGTAGTGACTTGACAGGACACTTGAAATCTTTTGAACAGAAAGAAGCAAAGTGTCCCTGGAGGAACCAACACCAGGAAATGATCAAATTGAGAGCTGAAATGAATACAATAGAAATTAAGAGAACAATACAAAGGATTAATGAAACAAAGAGTTGGTTCTTTGAGAAGATCAACAGTATAGACAAGTGCTTATCCAAACTAACCAAAAGACAGAGAGAGAGCATCCAAACTAACAAAATCATAAATGAAAAGGGGGACATAACAAGAGACCTTGAGGAAAACCAGAGAATCATCAGATCATACTTCAAAAACCTCTACTCCACAAAACTGGAAAATCTAAAAGAAATGGATAATTTTCTGGATAGGTACAGCATATCTAAGTTATATCAAGACCAGATAAACCATTTATATAGTCCAATAAGCTGTAAGGAAATAGAATCAGTCATTAAAAGTCCCCAACCAAAAAAAGCCAAGGACCAGATGGTTTCAGTGCAGAATTGTACCACATCTTCAATGAAGACTTAATACCAATACTCTTTAAATTTTTCCACACATAAGAAGCAGAAGGAATATTACCAAACTCCTTCTAAGAGGATACAATTACCCTGACCCTAAACCAAACAAAGATGCAACAAAGAAAGGATGAGAGGAGCATCATCCAACCAAGCTACTACAGAAACGGGTGCATCATCCAACCAGAGAAATTACATAAGGAGATTAAGGGGATACAAATTGGAAAGGAAAAAGTCAAGCTTTCCCTATTTGCAGATGACAAGACAGTATACATGAGTGACCCCAAATATTCAACCAAGGAACTAATATAGCTTATAAACACCTTCAGCAACATAGTAGGATACAAGATCAACTAAAAATAATCAGTAGCCCTCCTATATGCAATAGAAAAACAGGCTGAGAATGAACTCAGAGAACCATCACCCCTTACAATAGCCACAAATGACGTAAAATACCTTGGGTTTACTCTAACTAAGCATGTGAAGGACCTATATGAGGAGAACTTTAAGTCCCTGAAAAAGAAATTGAAGAAGATGTCAGAAAATGGAAAGATCTCCCATGCTCATGGATAGGCAGGATTAATAGTAAAAATGGTGATCTTACCAAAAGCAAGGCCCAAGGTGGAGCTCCAGGTGTCCAACTGTCGAGAAGGAAGAGGGACTGCAAGAGCATGAGTTGTTGAATTCATGATTGCAAAAAGCACAGGGACAAATAGCCAATTGAATGGAAGCACATGAATTATGAACCAAAGGCTGTGGAGCCCCCAGCTGGATCAGGCCCTCTGGATAAGTGAGACTATTGAATAGGTTGATCTGTTTGGGAGGCGCCCAGGCTGAGGGACCAGGATTTGTCCTTGGTGCATAAGCTCGCTGTTTGGAACCTTGTGCTTACACAGGGACACATGCTCAGCCTGGAAGGAGTGGACAGGACCTGCCTGTACTGAATCGACCAGGTTAAAATGAGTCCCCAGGAGTGTCTTGGTCCTGGAGGAGATGAGAATGGAGTGGAGGGGCTGTGGGGAAGGTGAGGGTATGGGCGGGAGGGGAGAGGACAAGATGCCCTTCAACTGAGGAATGGATAAATAAAATATGTTACATATACACAATGCAGTACTACTCAGCACATAAAAATGACATTGTGAGGTTTGCAGGCAAATGGATGGATCTAGAAAATATCATGCTGAGTGAGGTAACCCAGACTCAGAAGGACAAGCATGGTATGTACTCACTCCTAGAAGGGTACTAGATGTGAAACCAAGATGACCAGACTACTACTCAAGTCCAGGAGGCTGCCTAGGAAACGGAACCCTAGGAAAGACATAGGGATCACCCAATAACAGAGAAATGGATGAGATCTACATGAACAACCTCGACAACAGTGGGAGTAATGAAGGGCACGTTTTGAGGGGAAGAAAGCTTAGGGAAGCAGGAGATCCCAGCTGGATCAAGAACAGAAAGGGAGAACAAGGATTAACAGACCATGATAAATGAAGACCACATGAGAACAGGAATAGGCACAGTGCTGGAGAGGTCCCCAGAAATCCACAATGATACATCCACTGTAGACAGCTGGCAATGGTCAAGAGAAAGCCTGATCTTACCTGGTTTGGTGATCAGATGGCCAAACACCCTAATGGTTGTGCTGGAACTCTCATCCAATAACAGAGGGAGGTGGATGCAGAGATCCTAAGCCAGGACCCAAGTGGAGCTCCAGGCGTCCAATTGTTGAGAAAGAAGAGGGACTGTAAGAGTGTGAATTTTTGAGACCAAGATTGGAAAAAGCACAGGGAGAAATAGCTAAATGAATGGAAACACATGAATTATGAACCAAAGGCTGTGGAGCCCCCAGCTGTATCAGGCCCTCTGGATAAGTGAGACAATTGAATAGCTTGAACTGTTTGGGAAGCATCCAGGCTGTGGGACATAGACCTGTCCTTAGTGCATGATCTGACTGTTTGGAACCTTGGGCTTACACAGTGAGACTCTCCTCAGCCTGGAAGGAGGGGAATGGACTTGCCTGAACTGAATACACCAGGTTTAAATGAACCCCAGGGTAGTCTTGGCCATGGAGGAGATGAGAATGGAGGGGAGGGGATGAGGTGAAGGTGGGTGTGGGTATGGGAGGGGAGAGAACAGGGGAACACATGGCTGATGTGTAAAATTAATACACAAATATAATAATAAAAAATCAATGAAACAAAGAGTTGGTTCTTTGAAAAAATCAACAAGATAGACAAACCCCTAGCCAAATTAAACAAAAGGCAAAGAGAGAGCACCCCAATTTACAAAATCAGAAATGAAAAGGGAGGAATAACAACAGACAACGAGGAAATCCAGAGAGCCATCAGGTCATACTTCAAAAACCTGTACTCCACAAAATTGGAGTATCTGGATGAAATGGACAATCTTCTGAATACATCCCACATACCAAAATTAAATCAAGACCAGAGAAACCATTCAAATAGACCAATAACCCTTAAAGAAGTAGAAACAGTCATCAAAAGTCTTCCAACAAAAAGAAGCCCAGGATCAGATGGTTTTGGTGCAGAATTCTACCAGACTTTCAAAGAAGAACTAATACCAATACTCCTCAAGTTATTCCACACAATAGAAGCAGAAGTAACACTACCAAACTCTTTCTATGAAGCTACAATTACCCTGATACCCAAACCAAACAAAGAAAGAGAATTACAGACCAATCTCCCTGATGAACATTGATGGAAAAATACTCAACAGAATATTGGCAAACCGAATCCAAGAATACATCAAAAAAAGTATCAATCATGACCAAGTAGGTGTCATCCCTGGGATGAAACGATGGTTCAACATACGAAAAATCTGTCAATATAATACACCATATAAACAAACTGAAAGAAAAAAACTGCATGATTATCTCATTAGATGCTGAAAATGTCTTTGACAAAATGCAACACCCCTTCATGATAAATGTTCTAGAGAGATCAGGAATACAAGGAACATTCCTAAACGTAATAAAGGCAATTTACAGCAAGCCAGCAGCCAGTATCAAATGAAATGTAGAGAAACTCAAACTGATGCCACCGAAGTCAGGAACAAGACAAGGCTGTCCACTCTCCCCGTATTTATTCAATGTAGTGCTAGAAGTTCTAGCTAGAGCAATAGTGTCAACAAAAAGAGATAAAGGGGATACAAATTGGAAAGGAAGAATTCAAACTTTATTTGCAGATGATATAATCGTATACATAAGTGACCCCAAAAATTCTACCAGGGAACTCCTACAGCTGATAAACTCCTTCAGTAAAGTGGCAGGATACAAGATCAACTCAAAAAAATCAGTATCCCTCCTATACACAAATGATAAAAGAGCTGAGAAAGAAGTCAGAGAAACATCACCCTTTACAATAGCCACAAATAATATAAAATACCTTGGAATAACTAAACAAGGGAAGGAACTTTTTGATAATGTTAAATCTCTAAAGAAAGAAATTGAAGAAGATATCAGAAAATGGAAGGATATCCCATGCTCATGGATAGGTAAGATTAACATAGGAAAAAATGGCAATCTTACCAAAGCAGTCTACAGATTCAATGCAATCCCCATCAAAATCCCAACACAATTCTTCATTGACTTGGAAAGAAAAATACTCAACTTCATATAGAAAAACAAAAGACCCAGATATCTAAAAGAATCCTGGATGATAAGGCAACCTCTGCAGGCATCACCATCCCAGAGCTCAAGCTCTACTATAGAGCTATAGTAATAAAAACAAACTGGTACTGGTATAAAAACCGACATACAGACCAATGGAAGCGAATTGAACATCCTGACATTAATCCACACATATGAACACCTGATTTTTGACAAAGAAGCCAAAACTATACAATGGAAAAAAGAAAGGACCTTCATCAAATGGTGCTGGCATAACTGGATGTCAATATGTAAAGGATTACAAATACTTCATATTTGTCACCATGCACAAAATTCAAGTCCGAGTGGATCAAAGATCTCAACATAAATCCTGTTACACTAAACTTAATAGAAGTGAAAGTAGGAAGTACTGTTGATGCATTGGCACAGGAGACCACTTCCTAAATATAACACCAATAGCACAAACACTGAGCACAAGAATTAATACATGGGAACTCTTGAAACTGAGAAGCTTTTGTAGGGCCAAAGACACGGTCAATAAGACAAAAAGACAGCTTACAGAATGGGAAAAAATCTTCACCAACCCCACATCTGACAGAGGATTGATCTCCACAGAACTCAAGAAATTAGACATCAAAATGTCTTGCGGTTGGATTCTCCAGAAGGCAATGTATGGTAACTGCTCTTTCAAGTATGTTTGAGAATGTGTCGCCCAGACTCTTAGGAGATTAAGGGTAACACTGAAGATCACTGACCTCCATTTGTTAACAGAGGCATGCCAGCTAAGCATGTTCATTCTCACAACCCTATTCAAGCTGGAGTAGTACCTGCTTCTCAGGAGTGTCTCTGTGCAACATAATTTGGCCTCCTGAAATTCATTTAGCCTCCTTTGAAGATACCTTAAAATTTGAGAGTCTGAATGTGGTCATGATGAGACCATTAGTTCTGATCCTTGTGACTTGCGTGTTTTTTCTTTATGGTTCTTAGTTGTTCTTCTGCAGAGCTTCCAGCTTGGGTCATGCTGGGATCAATAATGGGTCTCGGCGGTTTGTGTTCCTGGAGTTGTGTCCATGCCAGTGGATACCCACATGCTCCAGAAGAGAATTTGGCATCGCTGCTGCCATTGTTGCTGTTATAATAGCGGCGACCACTCCTACTACTGTTTCTGGGACTGCCATTTCATAGTTGGTTACTACAGCTAGCACAGTGGAGACCCTGGCAGCAAAAGTAGCTACCACAGTCAATTAATCTTTCATTCTATTGGGCATGACAAATTTAAATCAATAGTTATATACATTTCAACTGGCTTTGTAAGCTATAAATATACAACCTCAAGTTCCATTTGCTCTCGGGATACCCTCTTACAAGGTCTCCAATTTGCAGTAAGGCTCGTTAAGGAAGGGAATGGCTCAGTTGTCTTTAGCCTACTGGCTATGGGTGGGTTAAGAGTTCTGTTGGTCTTTTCTGTGTCGAATACACAGATTGCAAGCCCAGCGCCACTTAGAGATCTTTGGCAACAGTTAACTCTGCAGCTCTCAGATGATTGAGCCTGTATGAGAATGAGTATTCAGGGACGGGTAATACCTGGGGGGTGCTAACCAACCTAAGACAGAACACCTGCATGGCCTGGACAGGTGTCTCCATGACGGGTAAGGTGACCTGCTGATGTCCACTGCAACTTAAGTCAGAAGCTAATTTTTTAGTAAAAGGGCGGGCCTATAGGTCCCTGGCGGGCCCCCCCCCCCGTTTTGTCTAACTGCTGCATTGTTTGCCTAACTTGACCTTGAAATACCCCCTATGCTAATGTTCTGTAAGATTCCACCCTCCTGAATGCTTAAGGGAAGCTCCTTGTCTGTGTATCCAGCATATTGGACATTAATTGCTTAGATGCAAGATTGTAAAGCTTCAGGAGTGGGGATGGGGAATTAGCCCAATGGTAGAGTGCTTGCTTAGCAAGCACAAGGCCCAGGGTTCAAACCTCAGCTAAAAAACGTCAGAAGCACTTCTGCCATCCAGGGTTCCCTTATTTTGCTGTAAGCCTGTATTTAAGCCCTCCTCCCTCCTTCAATAAATGGCATTTGACATTCAAAAAAAAAAAAAAAAAAGAATGGGTCAAGAGCATGATGGGGAACCCCACAGAGACAGCTGACCAGTGGTAGTTGGAACTCACTGACTGTGGACTGATAGCTCGGGAACCCTCATGGCACCGAACTAGGCCCACTGACTGTGGGTGACAGTTGTGTGGCTTGATCTGTTTGTGGGGTCCCTGGCAGCAGGACCAGGACTTATCCCAGGTGCATGAACTGGCTTTTTGGAGCCCATTCCCTGTGATGGGATACCTTGCTCAGCCTTGTTACAATGGGAAGGGGCTAGGCTCGCCTTCAACATGGTATGACAGACTTTGTTCTCTACCATGGGAGGCCTTAATCACTCTGAGGAGTGGATGGGGTAGAGTGGGAGGGAGGTGAGGAGGAGGGAGGGGGGAGGGAGGGGGAACTGCGGTTGGTATGTAAAATGAAAAAAAATTTTTAATAAATAAATATATTAAAAAAGAGAAAAAACAGAAAATTTAAGGTTAATAAGGCATTGTGCAATCTATCTCTGGGGGGGTCTTAGTTTTCCCTTTCTGTTTATTAAGAATTTCTTTTAAAGTGTGATTAGATGTTTCTTTAACCACTTGGCCTGTAGGATTGTGAGGTATACCTGTAATATGCTTTATATTATAACATGCAAAAAACTGTCTCATTTTATTGGAGACATGTTGGAGCATTGTCAGTCTTGATTTGTACAGGTATTCCCATGAAGGCTATGACTTCTACTAGATGTGTAATGCAGAATCCGCCTTTTCAGAACTCAAAGCAGTTGCCCATGAAAATCCTGAAAACATATCTATTGTATGGTATATATGTTTTAATTTTCCAAATTATGCAAAATAAAACATCCATTTGCCAAATTTCATTCCTTTGTAAACCTTCAGGGTTACTTCCTGAGGTAATGGAGTATGGTTATAGGAGGAACAAGTAGGACATTTAAAAAAATTTCCTTGGCTTGTTGCCAAGTGATGCAAAAATCCTTTTTCAAACCTCTGCTATTGACCTAGTGTTTTTTTAAATGAAATTCTGAGGCCTCCATTACATTTCCTATTAATAATTGATCAGTTTCATCATTACCTTGTGCTAGAGGGCCTGCAGAGCTGTATGGAATCTGATGTGTTATATATATATGTGAGATGAAAGGTAATGAATGGTGAGGTTGACTCCCTTCCAACTTCTTTCCTCTGTGTCTGAACACTTTTTCTTTTTTTTACCAGTTTTAATAAGTTCTTCTGAGGCTTGGCATCTGTTGGTATTTGCCTTTTGGAATTGAACTTCCTGATCAGTGAATGCTTACAAAGCCTTCATTAAATCAGTCTCTCATCCTCATCATAAGTATAAAATTCTACAGCTTTTATCTGACCTACCAAGGTTGTCTTATCTTCCTTAGTGACTATCTGTACAACTTCAAACTGCTTCCCAAAGTTAGTGTTCTTTCTGACAATTTCTCATAACCATTTTCCGTGGTCTGTGTGAATATCTCTAAAGCTTTTATCTCATCTGTCAAGGCTGCCTTATCCTCCTTAGTGACTATCTGTATGGCATCATACACTTTCCAAAGCCAATGGACACACCAGTGTGGCTTTTGTGGTAAAGCAAACAAAGCAGGTAGTGACACTTACCCAGTAGAGGGAGAGAGACTCGTGGTCAGAGCAGATAGAGGAGGAAAAACCTGGAGAGGTGCATGTGTCTTAGTAAGTGGGATTGCAAACGAGGTGCAGGCCCCAAAGGGCTTTTCAGGGAGAATTGCACCAATGATGGGGAGCCCAAAGGGTGTAGTCTGTATGTCTGGTGGAGGGACTGTAAGAGTGTGAATTGTTGAGACCAACATTGGAAAAGCACAGGGACAAATAGCCAATCAAATGGAAGCACATAAATTATGAACCAAAGGCTGTGAAGCCCCAGCTGGATCAGGCCCTCTGGATGAGTGAGACAATTGAATAGCTTGAACTGTTTGGGAGGCACCCAAGCAGTGGGACCCAGGCTTGTCCTTAGTGCATGAGCTGGCTGTTTGGAACCTAGGGTTTACACTGGGACACTTTCCTTAGCTTGGAAGGAGGGGACTGGACCTGCCTGTACTGAATCTACCAGATTTAAATGAATCCCCAGGGAAGTCTTGGCCCTGGAGGAGATTGGAATGGAGGGCAGGGCCTGGGGGAAAGATAGGGAAGGGCTCGGGAGGGGGGAAGAAAGGGGAACCCATGACTGATATGTAAAATTAAAACACAAATATGATAAATTTAAAAAAAGCATCCATCACTACATCTGGCTTCTCAGACCTTTTGTCTGAGATATAACTTTTGAATATCACCAGCAGTAAACAGTTGAAAGATTCATATAAGGAATAGATCTGGGAATGACATTGTGAGACTGTTATCCCAGCATCTGGGTCAGGCTTGGCAGCAAGGGCCTTTACTCACTGAGCCATCTCACTGCCTCTCCCAATCCCCTCCTTGTTTTTCTTTACATTGTATAAAATTTTTATTGACAAATAATTCACATAATATTTAATTTGCCCATTTTAACAATTTTCTTTCTTTTTTAAGATTTACTTTTTTATTATGTACACAGAAGAGGGTGTCAGATCTCATGACAGCTGGTGTGTGCCACTGTGTGGGTGCTGGAAATTGAACTCAGGACCTGTGGAAGAGCAGTTGGTGCTCTTAATATCTGAGCCATCTCTCTAGCCCTTGTTTCACAATTTGATAGAATTTAGTCCAGCATCTTCATAGGCCCATGACACTATCACCACTTTCTATAGTAGAGTATCACTGTCTTCAATTTCATATGTACATATTATGTATGATTATTATATTCCACCTTTTTTTCTTTCACTTTTTTTTTTGGTTTTTTTTTTTTTGGTTTTTCGAGACGAGGTTTCTTCATGTAGTTTGGGTGCCTGTACTGGATCTCTCTAGACCTGGCTGGTCGCAAACTCACAGAGATCTACTTGCCTCTGCCTCCCAAGCCTGCCTCACCCCTTTTAAAATCTGCTTTTGTTTCCAATGTATGTATCATATGTGTGTGTGTCTGTGTTGCTATGTGCTTGTGGCTGTGAATGTCCATGGAGTCCAGAAGAAGGTATTGGACAGTGTTCTTTCTCACTGAGCCTTCTCTCCAGCTCCTTGTCCATTGACTTTGAAATGGTATCGTGACCCTCAGTGGGTAAAAGGCTGGTCTGATATACAAATGGTTCTTCAACTGGATATCCACATTAGGTTTAGAAGTCAGTCTTCCACACATCGTCACAGATCAGCTGTGCCAGCTTGCAGGAGACCACCATGGCTAGAGCCCATCAGAGTGGACCTGTTGACAATGCTAGGGCTTCCCCAGAGAATGAGGGGTTAGGGAAAGTCATTGCACACACACCTGAGATGGCACCTGAACCTCCCAGACAGTTGCCTGCCATTCTGCCCTAATTGTGGGATCTCTGGGTCTCAGCAGGTCTAGGGTATACAGTGTGATGTTAATGGAAGTGAACTCCATCCATGGGGATGGGAGAAGCCATCATCCAGTTAGGAGAGAATTGGCCCTGCTGCAGCCTTTGTAAGTAAACCCTCACCCATCCTCTGTAAACACTCCTCATAAACTCTCAGATTGGCCAGGTTGATTTTGTTGGAATTGCAATTTGGATCATTGCTGGGCCCTTGAAGGTACAAGATCAAAATGAGAAGCAAGCAGACCTCACAGGCCTGAAGAAATCAGGCCACACCCTTTGCCACTCTCTCCCTGGGACAGAATTCAGAATCAAACTTCTGCTGTGGGCTGGATACACATGCCTACTCCAGAAGGGAGGGGCCTTTTGTTTGGATTGTTCCTAGGAAAAAACATTATTTCTAGGAATGCCCTGTTTACAATCCCTTTTTAGGTGACCTTGTGACCACAATTAAAACACCTGATTTTGTGAAATTTCTTCAAGCCTCTGGAGACTATGTCAGCTCTGGAGAGGGCATCCTTCCCTAGTAAGGGAAAAGGGAGAAGTCTGAGAGAACAAGGTAGCAAGGGAGGAGTCAGGAACAGTCTGGAGGGCTTAGACCTTAAATTTCACCGATCCAGAAATAACTTACTCAAACCTTCGTGACTTACTTAAAACTTTTATATCTTAGATATTAACCCATTTTTTCAACTGTCATATCCTGTACCAATTACTCTCCTTGACCTACATAATGTACTTGTCTGTTCATCATAACCTCTGGAGAGAGCACCTCACTGGGGGATTCTTATCAGGGTTTCTACCATTGAGCCACAATCCCAGCCACTCACTGGGGGATTCTTATCAGGGGCTCTACCACTGAGCCACACCCCAGCCACTCACTGGGGGATTCTAGGCAGGGTTTCTACCACTGAGCAACACCCCAGCACCTCACTGGGGGATTCTAGGCAGGGGATCTACCACTGAGCCACACCCCAGCCCCTCACTGGGGGATTCTAGACAGGGGCTCTACCACTGAGCCACACCCCAGCCCTCACTGGGGGATTCTAGGCAGGGGCTTTACCACTGAACCACACCCTCTTCCCCTGTCTTGGGAAATCTAGGCAGGGCCTCTACCACTGAGCAAAACCCTAGCCCCTTACTGGGGGATTCTAGGCACGTGCTCTACCATGAGGCAGAAGGATCATGAGTCAGAGGCCAGATTAAATTTATACAGTATGATATTGTCCCAAGAAAGGCATGATGGGCCTGAACATTCTCTGCAACCCCCCCCCCTCAGCATTCCCCCAGGCCAGGAAGCAACGTCAGCCACCTGGGTGGAGTGCAAAACTAAAGATTAAGTAATTTCTCTGTTTTCAAAAATGCCTTTAGGAATCCTTAGCAGTTTTCTTTCCAATAACCAGGCCTGACTAGGACCTTGGACAAGATATATGGGATGGGCCATCTTCTTAGGTTGTTCATTTGCCCCCAGCCTCCATAAGTATGGGGAACATATGGTGCCATTGACAATCTCTCAAATGATCTCCCCCTCTCTCTCTCTCTCTCTCTCTCTCTCTCTCTCTCTCTCTCTCTCTCTCTCTCTGTGTGTGTGTGTGTGTACATGGTGAACAAAAAATGAACATGTATGTACATGCAAGTGCAGGCTAAGGTTCAGCATGGGCTGAATCTTCATCACCAATAGCTCTCTATGCTATTATTTGAGGCAAGGTCTCTCACTGAATCTAAAGGTCACCGACGCAGTTAGCCTAGCTTGACAGCTGGCCTCAAATATCCTCCTGACTCTACCTCCCAGTGGTGGGACCACAGGTGCAAGCCACACCTGGCTTTTTATAAGGGCCATGATACTCCAAGCTCACACGCTCATGCTTGCAGAGCAAATTACCAAACAAGTCATTTCTCAGAACCTAGATAGGTATTCTGTTGTATCTTGTTTTGAGTGGTGGTGAGGACAGGACCCAGGATCAGGCACTATGACTGACTTACATCTCTAGCCAAGACTTTTTGTTTGGTTTTGTTTGTTTGTTTGTTTGCTTGCTTGCTTATTTGTTTTTGAGAATCAGTAGCCCTGGCTTTTCTGTCTGGAACTCATGGTGATTCCTTTGCCTCAGCCTCGCAAGTGCTAAGATCATAGACATGCACCCCCTGGCTTCCAGCCCTTGGATTGGTGGAGGGGTGTTATAGGATTTATTTATTTTGTGTGCATGGGTCTTTTGCCTGCATGTATGTCTAAGCATCTAAGCATCATGTACATCCAGTGCCCTCAGAGTCCAGAAAAGAGCGTCAGATCTCCTGGAGTTATAAATGTTTGTAAACTGCTATGTGTGTGCTGGGAATCCAACCAGGGTCCTCTACAAGAGCAGACAGTGCTCTTAACCACTGAGCCATCTCTCTAGCCTAGAGAAACACGATCTGGCTTTGTAGCTCAGGTTGTTCTCAAACTGGTAATCGACCTCCACTGCACATGCTGGGATTACAGCCGAGCTACAGTCAGGTGTGACTTCCTTATTCTGCAATCCTTACAGATCCCAAACAGCCCACAACTACCCAGCGGTATCCCAAGTCACTCTTTTTCACTGCCCTGGCTGGGATGTCTTTTTGTGTGCTGTGAATGTGTTTCTCTAATTTATTGATAAATAAAATGCTGATTGGCCAGGAGCCAGGCAGGAAGTATAGCATAGGCAGGAGAAGAGAGAGGAAAATTCTGAGAACAGGAATGCTGAGTCAGGAGACGCTGCCAGCGGCCTCCTCCATGAGAAGCAAGATGTAAGGATACCAGTAAGCCACGAGACACGTGGCAAGGTACAGATTTAAAGAAATAGGTTAATTTAACATATGAGAACTAGATAGCAAGAAGCCTGCCATGGCCATACAGTTTATAAGTAAATAAATCTGTGTGTTTACTTGGGTCTGAACGGCTGCAGGAGCCGGGAGGACACAGAAAACTGCAACTACAGCCCTTAGATTCTTATGGAACATAAAGAACATGCACTCCTCCATGACTTGTGCATCAGTTCCTGCCTCCAGTTCCTGCCCGGGAGTGACGGAGTGTTTACAATGTAAAGTAAACAAATCCTTTCCTCCCCACATTGGCTTTTGTCATCTCAGCCTAGAAACACTAACTAGATACACATCTTGATTATCTTCTCTACTTTTGACATCAGATAATACTATCTCATCTTCTCAGATCAAGATACACTGAGGCCAAGCCTGCCCAGACTTCCCTATTCTGCACTGGCATTCATTTATGTGATGGCACAGGCAAGCCACAGATACTCTTACCATCACACAACACTGTTGTAGCTGTTTGCATGAGTCCATGTTCCTTGACTTAGGTGATTACATAGTGCCTGGCAACAATAGCTGTTCTGGGGATGTTTGCCAAATGACTGAAGAAGTATCTCAGGATGGGTGCCTGACCTGCTTCTCCTATTTAAAAAAGTTGCTACAAGTAAAATCTTCACTATTATCTAAAAGATACAATCTACTTAAAACCCTATAAACACACTGAAGTTTGTTATTGGTTTTAAGGAAGGAGGCATGGTGTGAATGTTAAAGATTAAATTACATTAAATAAAGTATCATTGGTTTTTGGAATGGCACAGTGACAAATATGATTACTTAGGTCAAAATCATAATCAAAGTCCATACTTTGCCACGTGGCTACCTTCAATACTGCCTAAAAAAACAAAATAAATGAACAAAAAATAAAAATTTGGGAAAAAAAAAAGCTCTTTCTTTTTTTTTTCCTTTCTTTCTTTCTTTTTTTTTTTATTTTTTGGTTTTTTTGATACAGAGTTTCTCTGTGTAGCTTTGCGCCTTTCCTGGAACTCACTTGCTAGCCCAGGCTGGCCTCGAACTCACAGAGACCCTCCTGGCTCTGCCTCTCCAGTGAGGGCTCTTGGGACATTTTGGCCAGTGCTGCATACTTCCCAAATGGGTGTTGCCCTTTGTCGCCTCCCAGCGGCTGCTTTTGCACAATGCAGATTTTCTAGCCCCTTTCACTGAATGGTGATCATGGATTCCCAAAATTAGCTAAGGAATCAGGAACTAGGTTACGAATTTCAAAGAGAGAGAAGATGGATTCTATGAGCAAGTGCATCAGGATCATGATGGAGAAACCTGCAGAGTCGACCAAAGCAAACTAGTGGGAACTCATGAAAGTTGCATCAATGGCTGTGGAGTCTGCAGGGACTGTACTAGGCACTCAGCATAGTGAGACAGTTGTGTAACTTGATCTGCTTGGGGGGCGCCCCTGGCGGTAGAATCAGAATCCATCCATGGTGCATAAGCAGACTTTTTTGGAGCCCACTACCTATGATGGGACTCCTGGTGCAGCCTTGAGGAATAGGGAAGGGCTTGAACTTGCCTCTACTGGAGTGCCTCCCCATGGAAGACCTTGCTTTCTTGTAGAGGAGAGTGGGGGTTGAGTTGAAAGGGGGAACCTGAGGGGGGCAGAAGGAGGGAAGAGGGGGTGTGTAAAATGAATGAAATATTTTTCTTTTTTTTTTTACTTACTGTTTAATTATACTCGATGTTCCTTAATTACATTCATTAATTACATTTGTGGTATTAATCGAATACATTGTAAGCAATTATTTAAATAATAATATTTATGATATTCATTAATTACATTAATTGCACTGATTTATTACAATCATGATATCATGTCCTGATACTACTGTCCATTTGGGGGCCTTTTCTATCACATACAACAGAAACTCTGTATTTAGGAAATCACTGCCTATATTCCATTTCTTCTTCATCTTGAGATAATGACTGATCTTTCTGTATCTATGAGTTTGTATACTCTATATATTTAATGTAATATTCTCTAGTATTTGCCCATTTTTTGAATGGAAAAACATTTTATGTACAACTGCAGGAGAAATAATACACAGATAGCTTGAACATAATCACAGGTTATAATTCAAAAGTCCATGGTTATTTGAAACTGGAGAATATTTTCTCTGTAGAAAATATAAAACAGAAATATAATAAAATAAACAGGAGAAAAAAGAAAGAAACGAAAATATAAATGTTGATTAGATTCTGGGATACAGAAGGGACCTATCTTCATCTCTTCAGGGAGCTATGTTTTGCTTAAGTTGTGGTACTTAAAGTACCGAGACCTGTTCTTTGAATGCAGCTGAAGAGACAGTGGGCCAATGGCTTCTGAGGTGCAGTGGAACAGCAGATGAAACAGTTATTCTTGAAGAATAAACAAGCTCATCCCTCTCAATAGTAGACTGGCATTCAATAGAGGGATGTGGAGAAGAAAGGGATGCCAAGATGAAGCCACACACACAGAGCCTAGAAGAATGGACAGCTGAATTAAAAAAACATCAACAATTTGTAGAATTTAAAATCCTGAATCATGACATGACACCAATGGAATTCAGGTGTGTCTGGTACATGGACTCCTCTCACCAGATATGAGGTAGAACTCTTGACCTTGTGTACATCCTAGTTCACAAATGAGTTTGTCAGATACGCTAAGCCTATGGGCTGAAGATGATGCCCCAACACGGTGGAGAAACCTCGGGTGACTGTCCAGGCAGCTGGCTGTTTCTGTCAACTCACATTTAGTTTTGGAAGCTGCTTGCATGCACTTCCTGTTTTTATTTTTTATTAGGTAGTATTATTTCCTTCTTGGGTCTCTGAGGGAGTTGAAGATCAGTTAGTTATAGTTATAGTTTTCCTAGCTAAGAATTTCAGAAAAGAAACTCACTAAAGAGTAAGTGTATAAATTTGAAAGACATTGTAAGACAGTTCCGTTAGTAATATAAGTTAGGATAGAAAATGAACCAGGTACATTTTGGACTTACCAAAATAGGATAGATAATGGAATTATTTTCTCTGAATTTGTCAAAAACAAATGGACTAGACATTTTACTTATACCTTTTTTCTTTGTTTCTTTTTATTAAAATAGAAAAGGGGAAACGTGGTGATATTTTATTTGTACTGAAATGCGATTTTATTCATATATTAATAAAGTTGCCTTGGGGTCAGAGCAAGCCACAGCTGAAGCTGGGTGGTGGTGGTGCACGCCTTTAATCCCAGCACTTGGGAGGCAGAGCTAGGCAGGATCTCTGAGTGTTCAAGGACACAGACAGCAAGGCGACACACACCTTTAATCTCAATACCAACCATAGAAGACCTGGAGGTCTGTATGACAGGCAGTGAGGAGGGGGTTATGTGGCTGGGTTTACAACCAATGACAAGGCAGAACATAAAGATTATCTATATAAAAGACAGGACACAGGAAGTAGGTCTCTTGCAGAGAGGAAAGACAGAGCAGCAGTGAAGGGTAAGGTTTTCAGCTCTCAGCTATTGCTCTGACCCCTTGGCTTTTAACTCTGCAATCGGCTCTGTGTTTCTTAGATAACAAGAAAGTTACATCTACAGAGACCATGTCTAAATAAATAAATATCAAACTGACAGCTAGGAGCCCTGATAATTGAGGTTGCTGGAATTTGAAATCTTGTTCCAAGCTTTCCTCTGTCCCAAGAGCTAAGGCACAAGCAACAGGAAGGCACTGGGGAAGTGAGCTCAGCAGCCGTGGAAACAGGACATGTGGGTGGTCCCTCTGTTCCAGACATGGTGATGGTGACCAATATCTCCATGAGAATAATGATAGGGATGGGAAATTAGGATGCTTCCCAGACTCCCTGTGGGCACACGTCAGTTGTTGCTGAGACCTTGCTCTTACTCTACTGGACACAGCCACAGGATGAACACAGTCACAGACAGATGGACACAGCTACAGGATGGACACAGCCAAGGAATAGACACAGCCACAGGATAAACACAGCTATGAGATGGACACAGCCACAGACAGATGGACACAGGCACAGACAGATGGACACAGCCACAGACAGATGGACACAGCCACAGACAGATGGACACAGCCACAGACAGGATGGACACAGCCACAGACAGGATGGACACAGCCACAGACAGATGGACACAGGCACAGACAGATGGACACAGACATGGGATGGACACAGACAACCCCAAGAGCCAGCCCCAAGAGGTCTTTTACCTGGGGAAACAGAGACCCACAATGGTTCTCGTCAGACAAATGCATCCTAATGGTGGTCACTACCATCTGTAATGAGATCTGGCACCCTCTCCTGTACACATCTTAAATAAATAATTCTTTTAAAAAATACTCCAGTGGTTAGATCGTTCTTTCCAGAAGAGTTCTGCAAATATGTAATATTAAGCTCCATGACCTACTGTCACTGCTTCAGGCCAGCAGTGTGGCTAGCATGGGGAGAGCAGGGAGAGCATGTAGCTCTCATGCTCTTGGGGTGACACCCAGAATCATGAAACAAACTGTCCACAGGCCTTTGCCAAGAGGGCAGGGTTTCCAGATCTTGTCATAAGAAGAGCCATTTATGCAAATCTCGGGTCTTGTTCCCCAAAAAAGTCACATGGCTTTAAAATTTATTTCAAGACATGGTTTCTTGGTGTAGTTTTGGAGCCTGTCCTGGAGCTCACTCTATAGAACAGGCTGGCCTCGAACTCACAGAGTTCCATCTTGCCCTGCATGCCCAGTGCTGGGATTAGAACTGTGTGCTGATACCTCCCCAAGACTCTTTTTTAATTAAAGTTTTTGTTTGTTTG
>NW_023413554.1:0-2577 GCF_903995425.1 Onychomys torridus | reverse complement strand
CAGGGAGGCAGGGAAATTCTCCCTCCATGCCGCAGACTCTGCATACCCTAGACAGAGTCAACTGGTCATTTTGCAGCTCAGGAATGAGGAATGCACATCAAGACTGGAAGTCTAAGGGAAGGCATACAAACACACAAGTGAGGGTTACCTCCTCAGGCTTCATTAGACCAGTGGTGGGTTTCCCAGTCTGAGTCTTTTGCAGGAACCAGGATAGTCGTCCTTCCAGGGAAGTAAAAAGTATACAAAGTTGGCAACGTGAGCAGCGCTTCACCATGCGTGGTCTGTGACATGAAGTGGTGGGAAGAAGAAGCTGAAACATGGCTCTTCTGATGTGGATGAGCTGGTGAGGATCTTGATGGAGACTCTGATGTTTGTTAGGGCGTGCTTTGTATCAGTTTCAGATGCAGAGTTGAACAACATATGGTCCATACGTTCAGGAAACACAGTTTCTTTTGTTCTGAGCACACTCACGTTTCCTGCTGTATTAGAGATGCTAAAAGCAAGAGCATGCTTATTGCTCTAAAGCAGAGTGCGTTTCATGGATGAGAACTGTGCTATGTGTTTCCCTTCAGAAATGGAGTTAAATCCAGGCTCTGTGTCTTCCTAAAAGCAAGACTTTTTTTCATGTAAGGGCAGTTGCTTTAAAGCTCAAACTAATTACATCGTTCACGACGCTCACACGTTTCTCATCATAACTGACAAGCACTGGATGTTTGAGTACCTGTGGTTTGTATCAGTTTCAGAAGCAGAGTTGAACGAGATATGGTCCGTATGTGAAGGAAACACTGTTCTTTGTTCTGAGCACACTCATGTTTCCTGCTGTATTAGAGACTCTAGAAACAAGAGCATGCTTTTGCTCTAAAGCAGAGTGTGCTTCATGGTTGAGAACTGTGCTGTGTGTTTCCTTTTAGAAATGGAGTTAAATCCCAGGCTCTCTGTTTTCCTACAAGCAAGATGTGTTTTCCAAGTAAACGCAGTCAATTTTCACCTCAAGGAAGCAACATTGTTCATGAAGCTATACGTTTCTCGCTCTTAAATGAAAAGAATTGGATCTTAGAGGGCTGTGGTTTGTTATCAGATTCAGATGCAGAGTTGAACAACATATGGTCCATGTGTTTAGAAAACACAGTTCTTTTTGTTCTGAGCACAATCACGTTTCCTGCTGTATAGACACGTAAAAAGCAAGAGCATGCTTATTGCTCTAAAGCAGAGTGTGTTTCAAGGATGAGAACTGTGCTGTGTGTTTCCCTTCAGAAAATGGAGTTAAATCCCAGGCTCTGTGTCTTCTTAAAAGCAAGACTTCGTTTCATGTAAGGGCAGTTGCTTTACTGCTCAACTAACTACATCGTTCACGAAGGTCCATGTTTCTCGCCCTTAAATGAAAAGCATTGGATGTTAGAGGACCTGTGGTTTGTATCAGTTTCGGAAGCAGAGTTGAACTAGATATGGTCCGTATGTGTAGGAAACACTGCTATTTTGTTCTTAGCACACTCACATTTTCCTGCTGTATTAGAGACTCTAGAAAGCAAGAGCGTGCTTTTTGCTCTAAAGCAGAGTGTGATCCATGGATGAGAACTGTCCTGTGTGTTTCCCTTCAGAAATGGAGTTAAATCCCAGGCTCTGTTCTTCCTACAAGCAAGACTTCGTTTCAGGTAAGGGCAGTTGCTTTACAGCTCAAACGAACTACACCGTTCAAGAAGCTCACACGTTTCTCATCATAAACTGACAAGCATTGGATGTTTGAGGACCTTTGGTTTGTATCAGTTTCAGAAGCAGAGTTGATCTAGATATGGTCCCTATGTGTAGGAAACATCGTTCTATTTTTCTGAGAACTCTCACGTTTCCTGCTGTCTTAGAGTCTCTAGAAAGCAAGAGGGTACTTCTTGATCTAAAGCAGAGTGTGATCCATGGATGAGAACTGTGCTGTGTGTTTCCCTTCAGAAATGGAGTTAAATCCCAGGCTCTGTGTCTTCCTACGATTAAGAATTCGTTTCAGGGAAACGCAGTCACTTTTCAGATCAAACGAAGCTACATCATACACGAAGCTGACAAGTTTACTGCTCTCTAACTGAAAAGCATTGTATGTAGAGGACCTGTGGTTTGTATCAGTTTCAGAATCAATTTGAACTAGAATAGTCACGTTTAGACAAAGCTTTGTTCGAGACACTCACTTTTCCTGCTGTTAGAGACTCCTAGAATCCAGAGGCTCTTTTGCTAACAGAATGTGTTAGATGAAGAGACTGTGCTGGTGTGTTTTTACTTTCAGAACAGGACGTAAGATCCATGGCTTCTGTTCTCCCCACACAGACTGTTTTCAAGTATCGACAGTCATTTCACCTGCAAAGATACTAACATTGTTCAGAACTCATACGTTTTCCGCTCGTTAACTGAAAGATTGGATTTAGAAGGCCTGTTTTGTATCACTTTCAAATCAGAGTTCAACTAGATTTGGTCCCATTGTAGAAACAAGTTCTTTTTGTTTGAGCACACCACTTTCCTGTTCTTAAGACTCTGCAGCAGAGCTTCTGCTCAAAGCCAAATGTTTCGCGAATGTCTGGTACTAAAGAGATTAACTGC
>NW_023413553.1:0-7071 GCF_903995425.1 Onychomys torridus | reverse complement strand
ACTGTGGGAAACATAATTGTGAAGACATGGAAAAAGACCCTTTGGGAAGTGTAGTTGTGTTGACATAGAGAAGGGCTCAGGGGAAATGTAGTTCCGACGTTGTTTAGAAAAGAACTGTGGGAAATGTAGTTCTTATGCCGAGAAAGGCTCGGTGGGAAATATACTTCGGATAAGCTAGACAAAAGAAGTCTCAGAATGTAGTTCTGATGACACAGAGCAAGGCCACTGTGGTAAATGTAGTTTGATGACGCAGAGCAAGGCACCATGGGAAATGTAGTTCTGACGTCACAGTCTCTGGTTCATTAAAGCCAGGTCGTACAGGGTCTTTCTCTACATCATCAGAGCGTATTTTTACACAGTGTCTTTCACTGGGACAACAGAATACATTTCCCGCAGTTCCATTTCTGTGTCTTCAGAAATAAATAACCCACAGTGCCATTCTTTATGTGACGTGAGAACTTCACTTCCCACAGTTCCTTTCTCTACGTCATCAGAACTACATTTCCTAAAGTGCCTATATCTGTGTCATCAGAAAATCATTTCCCGCCGTTCCTTTTCTCTTTGTCATTAAAACTACATTTCCCACAGTGCCTTTCTCTCCGTCATCAGAACTACATTTCCCACAGTTCCTTTCTCTATGTCCTCAGAACTACATTTCCCACAGTGCCTTTCTCTCCGTCATCACAACTTCTTACCCAAAGGTCTTTTCTGTGTGTCATCAGAACTACATTTCCAACTGTGCCTATCTCAGAACTACATTTCCCACACATCATTTCTCTATGTCCTCAGAACTACATTTCCCACAATGCCGTTCTCCATGGCACCAGAACTAACATTTCCCTCAGTTCCTTTATTTACATCAAGAGACTACATTTCCCACAGTGCCTTTCTCTACATCGTGAAAACTTCATTTCCCACCTTGCTTTTATTCGTGTCCGGTTTCTCACACTCGCTTATCCAGGCCTTCCCACCATGTCCCATAATGCCTTTCTCTGTTTCATCGCAAGACGTGTCCCACAGTGCCTTTCTCTACATCATCCGATCTACATTCCCCACAGTTCCTTCATTTACATCAAGAGAACTACATTTCCCACAGTTCCTTTCTCTACATCATCCGATCTACATTCCCCACAGTTCCTTTATTTACATCAAGAGAACTACAATACCCATAGTGCCTTTCTCTGCTTCAACAGAATTTATTTCCCACAGTTCCATTCTCTGTGTCGTCAAAGTTCATTTCTCACAGTTTCTTTCTCTGCGGCATAGGAACTACATTTCCCACAGTGCCTTTCTGTGTGTCTCAGAACTACATTTCCCACAGTGCCTGGGTGTTTGTCCTCAGAACTACATTCCCCACAGTTCCTTCATTTACATCAAGAGAACTACATTTCCCACAATTCCATTCTCATCTCATCAGAACTACATTCCCACAGTGCCTTGGTGTTTGTCATGAGAATACATTTCCCACAGTGCCTTTCTCATCTCACCAGAACTACATTTCCCACAGTGCCTTTCTCTACATCAACACAACTACACTTCCCAAAGGGTCTTTTTCCATGTCTTTCACAATTATGTTTCCCACAGTGCCATTCTCTATGTCATCATAACTACATTTCCACAGTGCCTTTCTTGGTGTCGTCAGAACTAATTGCCCACAGTGCCTTGCTCTAAATCACAGAATTACATTTCCCACAATGCCTTTTTCAACTTCATCAGAACTACATTTCCCAAAGTTCCTTCATTTACATCATCAGAACTACATTTCCCACACTTACTTTCTCTACATCATCAGAAATACATTTGCAACAGTTGCTTTAACTGTGACATCAGAACTACATTTCCCACAGTTCCTTTCTCTATGTCATCGGAACTTCATTTCCTATACTGTCTCTCTCTATGTGATAAACACCACTTTTCCTATAGTGCTTGTATCTAGGTCATCAAAACTTCCTTTCCCAAAGTTCCTATGTCTACCTTGTCAGAACAACATTTCCTTCAATTCCTTTCACTATGAGACAGAACTTTGTTTCCCACAGTGCCATTCTCTGCTTCCTCAGAACTACATTTTCCAAAGTACCTTTCTGTATATTATCTTAAATACATTTCCCATAGTGCCTTTGTCTATGCAATCAGAACTACACATCCAAAAGTTCCTTTATTTACATCATCAGAACTACATTTGCCACAGTAACTTTCTGTACTTGATCAGAACCACATTTCCCACTGTGCCTTTCTGTGTCATCATTACTACATTTCCCACAGTTCCTTTCTCCTTGACATCAGATCTACATTTCCCACTGTTCCTTTCTCTATGACATCAGATCTACATCTACCACAATTCCTTTCTCTGACATGAGAACTACATTTCCGACAGATCCTTTCTCTTTGACATCAGATCTACATTTCCCACACACACTTCCTTTCTCTATGTCATGAGAACTTCTTTTCCTACATTGCCTTGCACTGTGTCATCACAATTTTTCCCACAGTGCCTTTCTCTATGTCATCAAAACTGCATTTCCACAGTGCCTTTCTTTCCATCATCAGAATGTTATTTCCCACAATCCCTTTCCCTGTGTCATCAGATATACATACCCACAGTTCCTTCCACGGAGTCATCTGCACTACATTTCCCACAGTTCCTTTCTCTATGACATCAGAACTACATTTCCCACACTTCCATTCTCTGTGTCACCAGAACTACATTTCCCACAGTGCCTTTTGCTGGTTCATCAAATCCACATCTTAGAGGGCCTTTCTCTACATCATCAGAGCAGATTTTTCCACAGTGTCTTTCACTGAATGATCTGAACTACATTTCCCACAGTTCCTTTTTCTACATCATCATAACTACATTTCCTATAGTGCCTTTTCTATATCATCAGAAGGACATTTCCCACAATGCTTTTCTGTGTTCCATCATATTAACATTACACACATTTCCTTTCTTGGTATCATCTGAACTACATTTCCCACAGTACCTATGTGTACGTCATCAGAACTACATTTATCACAGTTCCTTTCATTATGTCTTCAGAATGACATTGCCCACAGTGTCTTTCTCTGTGTCACCAGAACTACATTTCCCACAGTGCTTTCCACTGTATCATCAGAATGACATTTCACACAGTGCCTTTGTCTTTGTCATCAGAACTACACTGCACACAATGGCTTTCACTACATCTTCAGAATGACATTTTCCACAGGTCCTTTCTCTTCATCTTCAGGACTACATTTCCCACAGGTCCTTTCTCTACAATGTCAGAACTTCATTTCCCACAGGTCTTTTCTGTACAATGTCAGAACTACATTTCCCACAGGTCCTTTCTCTACAATGTCAGAACTTCATTTCCCACTGAGCCCTTCTCTATGTCACCAGAACTACATTTCCCACAGTGTCTTTTTCCGTGTCTTCACAATTATATTTCCCACAGTGCCATTCTCTATGTCATAATAACTACATTCCCACAGTGCCTTTCTTGGTGTCAGCAGAACTAATTGCCCACAGTGCCTTGCTCTTAATCACAGAATTACATTTCCCACAATGCCTTTTTCAACTTCATCAGAACTACATTTCCCAAAGTTCCTTCATTTACATCATCAGAACTACGTTTCCCACGCTTACTTTCTCTACATCATCAGAAATACATTTGCAACAGTTGCTATAACTGTGACATCAGAACTACATTTCCCACAGTTCCTTTCTCTACAACTTCAGAAGTACATTTCTCACAGTGTCTTTCTCTGGGACATTAGAACTACACTTCCCACCCAATACTTTTCTCTGTTTCATCATGTGGACATGTCCCACAATGCCTTTCTTGGTATCATCTGAACTGCATTTCTCACAGTTCCTATGTGTACATCACCGGAACTACATTTCCCACAGTGCCTTTGTCTGCTTTATCAGATCGACTTTTCCCACAGTGCCTTTCTCTGTATCATAAGATCTACATTTCCCACAGTTCCTTTATTTACATCATCAGAACTACATTTCCTATAGTGCCTTTACTATATCATCAGAAGGAGATTTCCCACAGTGCTTTTCTGTGTTCCATCATATCAACATTACACACATTTCCTTTCTTGGTATCATCTGAACTCCATTTCCCACAGTACCTATGTGTACGTCATCAGAACTACATTTATCACAGTTCCTTTCATTATGTCTTCAGAATGACATTGCCCACTGTGTCTTTCTCTGTGTCACCAGAACTACATTTCCCACAGTGCTTTCCACTGTATCATCAGAATGACATTTCACACAGTGCCTTTGTATTTGTCATCAGAACTACATTACACACAATGGCTTTCACTACATCTTCAGAATGACATTTTCCACAGGTCACAGGTCCTATCTCTTCATCTTCAGGACTACATTTCCCACAGGTCCTTTCTTTACAATGTCAGAACTTCACTTCCCACAGGTCCTTTCTGTACAATGTCAGAACTACATTTCCCACAGGTCCTTTCTCTACAATGTCAGAACTACATTTCCCACTGAGCCCTTCTCTATGTCACCAGAACTACATTTCCCACAGTGTCTTTTTCCGTGTCTTCACAATTATATTTCCCACAGTGCCATTCTCTATGTCATCATAACTACATTTCCACAGTGCCTTTCTTGGTGTCGGCAGAACTAATTGCCCACAGTGCCTTGCTCTAAATCACACAATTGCTTTTCCCACAATGCCTTTTTCAACTTCATCAGAACTACATTTCCCACACTTACTTTCTCTTCATCATCAGAAATACATTTGCAACAGTTGCTAAAACTGTGACATCAGAACTACATTTCCCACAGTTCCTTTCTCTACAACATCAGAAGTACATTTCTCTTAGTGTCTTTCTCTGGGATATTAGAACTACACTTCCCACACAATACCTTTCTCTGTTTCATCATATGGACATGTCCCACAATGCCTTTCTTGGTATCATCTGAACTGCATTTCTCAAAGTTCCTATGTGTACATCATTGGAACTACATTTCCCACAGTACCTTTCTCTGTATCCTAAGAACTACATTTCCCACAGTTCCTTTATTTACATCATCAGAACTACTTTACCCACAGCTTCTCTCTCTATGGCATCAGAACTTCATTTCTCATAGTTTCTTTCTCTGTGCCATCAGAACTACATTTCCCAAAGTGCCTTTCTCTGCTTCATCAGATCGACATTTCCCACAACGCCTGTCTCTGCACCATAAGAACTACATTTCCCACAGTTACTTTATTTACATCATCAGAACCTCATTTCCCACAGTTCCTTTTTCTATGTTATCAGAACTACATTTCCCACTGTGTCTTTCTCAGTGTCATCAGAACTTCATTTCCCACAGTGCTTTTCTCAGTGTCATGAGAACTTCATTTCCCACAGTTCCTTTCTCTACATCATCAGAACTTCATTTCCCACAGTGCCATTCTCTATGTCATGAGAACTTCATTTATCACAGTTCCTTTCAGCATCTCATGGGAACTACATTTCCTAAACTATCTTTTTCTGCATCATCAGAACTACATTTCCCACAGTGCCTTTCTCTACATAATCAACACCACTTGTCCTATACTGCCTGTCTCTATGTCATCAGAACATCATTTCCCTCAGTTCCTATTCCTACCTCATCATAACTACATTTTCCACAGTTCCTTTCTCTCTGCCATTAGAATGATATTACCCAGAGTTCCTTTCTCTATGTCATCCTAACTACATTTCCCATAGTGCCTTTCACTACATGAAAGAACTATGCTACCCACACTGCCATTCTCTTCTTCATCAGAACTACATTTCCCACAGTACCTTTCTCTATGTCATCAGAACAACATATCTGAAAGTTCCTTTATTTACATCATCAGAACTACATTTCTCTCTGCTTCTTTCTCTAATTGATCAGAACTACAATTCCTTTTGCCTTTCCCTTTGTCATCAATACTATATTTCCAGAGTTCCTTTCTCTTTGACATCAGAACTACATTTCCCACAGTTCCTTTCTCTACAACTTCAGAAGTACATTTCTCACAGTGTCATTCTCTGGGACATTAGAACTACACTTCCCAGACAATATTTTTCTCTGTTTCATCATATGGACATGTCCCACAATGCCTTTCTTGGTATCATCTGAACTGCATTTCTCACAGTTCCTATGTGTACATCACCGGAACTACATTTCCCACAGTGCCTTTCTCTGCTTTATCAGATCGACTTTTCCCACAGTGCCTTTCTCTGTATCATAAGAACTACATTTCCCACAGTTCCTTTATTTACATCATCAGAACTGCTTTACCCACAGCTTCTCTCTCTATGGCACCAGAACTTCATTTCTCATAGTTTCTTTCTCTGTGCCATCAGAACTACATTTCCCACAGTGCCTTTCCACATCTCATCAGAACTAATTACCTATAGTTACTTTCTCTGAATCATCATAACTTCATTTCCCACAGCGCCTGTCTCTAAGTTATCTGAACCTCATTTCCCACATTTCCTTTATTTACAACATCAGTACCACATTACCCACAATTCCTTTGTCTACCTCATCAGAACTTCATTTCCCATGGTGCCTCTCTCAGTGTTATCAGAAATAAATTTCCCACAGTTCCTGCCTCTACATCATCAGAACTTCATTTTTCACTGTGACTTTCTCAGTTTAATCAGAACTTCATTTCCCCCAGTTTCTTTCTTTGTGTCATCAGAACTACATTTCCCACTGTGCCATTCTCTATGCCATCAGAACTTCATTTATCACAGATCCTTTCTGCCTCTCATTGGAACTACATTACATGAGCTTCCTTTCTCTTTGTCATCAGAACTACATTTCCCACAGTTTCTTTCTCTGTGTCATCAGAAATACTTTTCCCACAGTTCCTTTCTCAATGCCATCAGAACTACATTTCCCATACTGTCTCTCTCTATGTGATCAACACCACTTTTCCTATAGTGCTTGTATCTCGGTCATCAAAACTTCATTTCCCAAAGTTCCTATGTATACCTTATCAGAACTACATTTCCTTCAGTGCCCTTCACTACAAGACAGAACTTTCTTTCCCACAGTGACATTCTCTGCTTCTCAGAACTAAC
>NW_023413552.1:0-42579 GCF_903995425.1 Onychomys torridus | reverse complement strand
GCTCTACACCCCTGAGAATGCCTGCAGGGTCAGTGGAGTCATCTAAAGTTCACCAAGGGGTGTTGGCAAGAGTGGAGTCTTCCAAAGCAAATGCAAGTCCCCTGGAGCAAAGCTTCTAAAGCAGGGACTTCAGGTCTGTGGCAGCAGCTGTGGATGCAATGAGCCCTGCAACTGGAGTGAAGTTCCTTCAGGACACCTGGGAGTGTTCAAAACCCAAGAAGGAACTTCTTGGCTGAACAACTTTTGGCTCAGATCAGTCAGAAGTAAGAGAAGGGTCTGTCAGTTGTCATCAAGTGGCCCATTACATCAGCTTAAATTTATTTGAAGAAAATTCAAGAATGAAAGGGTAAAGACAATATAACATTCTTAATAGTACTTACCAGGGTTCCACTCCCAGACATACACCCCTTGGGAGCATTGGGTTCTTCAGCTGTTCTACAACCTGTGGTTGGGCTGAGGTGGCTGAAGAGCAACAGGAGAGGGATGTCGGGTCTCTAGACTTTACTGAGGTTTCTTGAATGCCTGTCTCTCTGCTTCCTCACTCCTTGCTGCACACCTAGTAAGCAGCATTCTTATAATCATCACTGTAAGAACACATGATCTGTGAGTGGTTGGCAACACGTTCAATTATTTGGCTGGAGAACTGACTCCAAAGTCCATACCTTACTTTCCTGCTCAGTATGTGGTTCATGGACAAGTTGCCTCATCGACATCTCTTGGGGGCATTTCAAAACAAGTGCTGAAAATAAAGAGCTTTCAGGTTAGCCTGACCAGAGCAACTCATGACCACGGTTTACAGAAGATTCTTAAAGAGATCTGACCCACAAAGGAGGGGCAAAGACAGCATCCGACACACAGACTCAGGAAAGAGTAACTTCAAGAGAGGAATACATGAACAACTGAAAACTAAGAAAGACCAAAATGTGTTCAGATTCATAATCTAGAGAACCCCTAAACTGATAAAGGTAGAAACAAATGAAAACAAACAAACTGTAGAACCCTGGCCCCCCATTTTGAGTAGCTGTTGCCTTGCTTGCCGACCTTGACCAGATGTCCTCCCTATGCTGATTGCCTGCTGGTTTCCTCCTTACTGAACGCTCACCTGAAGTTGTTTGTTTGTGTATCCTGCATTTGGTGTAAACAAATTAGATGAAAGAATGTAGAACATCCAGTAGTGAACTTCTGCCCTCTGGGGTTCTCTCTGTGCACACAGGCCCAGCACAGCCTGTATAATGGCTGGAATCAGGCCCTTTTACAAGTTCAAGAATGAGTGGCAGGAGTGAAGGTTGTACTCCAACAGGCTCTTCTTCAGGCCCCAGCACTTCATCTCCCAGACTTAACCTGTCCCTTCTCCCTCTATGTAGCAGAGAAGGAGGGATTTGCCCTGGGAATTCTAGGGCATCAGCTGGGACTCTCCTTTGAACCTGTAGCCTATCTGTCAAAGAAGTTAGACCTTACCAGTCATGGATGGCCACCTTGCATCCGTGCCTTAGCAGCTGCAGAGGTCCTTATTTGGGAATCAAAAAAGCTAAGCTTTGGGTCACCTATTACTGTCTTTTCTCACCATAACCTGTTCCATCTCTTAGCTTATAAAGGTTTACAAACTTTACCTCCTTCCTGGTTTCTTTATCTCCAGGTGGCATTACAAGAGGATGTCACACTTATTTTCTGGACCTGTCCATCTCTTAATATTTGAAGCCTCAATCCTCAACCTAATGCTGACTATTCTCCTTCTCATTCCTGCACTGAAACCTTAGAGGAACTGTTACCTCACCCTTCACACATACAGGAGGGCACATTGCCTCAGGCTTCTTATATGCAGTACACAGATGGCAGCCCCTTTTTATATGAAGGGACCCATAAAGCGGGTTATGCCATAGTGTCAGATAGTGAGATAACAGAGTCACAGGCATTACCCACACATACCACTAACCAACTGGCTGAGCTGATAGCTCTCACCTGTGCCTTCCAATTGGCACAGGGACAATCTCAAAATGTTTACACAGACTCCAAATATGCTTTTCATAACCTCCTGTCCCACACTGCTATTTGGAGGGAGTGTTGCCTTCTCACAGCAAAAGGGAGATTCATATCTAACTCAGGCTAAATAATGGCCATGCTGGAGGCTTCCCACCTCCCCAAGGCTATAGGAATTGTCCACTGCCGGTCTCATCAGACTGACAGCTCTATCATCTCTAGGGGAAACAACGGGACTGACCAGGCAGCCAGGACAGCGGCCCTCCAGGGCCAATTCTCACCCCACCCACCTCAGGGAATCCATACAGTATGGCTTCCACACTCACAGGGAACTCCTGACACTAGATATATTCTTTCCTATCTACATCACCACTTTCATCGTAATAATCTTGCTCTTTCTCAATTCATAAAAGCTCACCTGCAGCCCACCTCTGAGGATTTACAGTTCTTAAGAACTATTACTGCCTCTTGTGAGATCTGCCAAAAAAACAGATCCCAATACCAAGTACAGGAGTCAGCCTTTTCCCACCCACCAGGCTAGAGGTTCCCTTCCAGGGACTGACTGGCAGCTAGATTTTACCCTTGTGCCCACCATCAGGAAAGTTAAATATCTCCTCATGATGGTGGACTCATTTTCAAATTCGGTGGAGGCATACCCAGTTTCTAATAAGCAGGCCCAGACAGTTGCAGATCTCATTCTCTGAGATATTATTCCTCGGTTTGGGGTTCCTGCTTCTCTTCAGTCTGACAATGGCCCGGAGTTCACCTCTCAGATTTCCCAGACACTAGCTAAGGCTCTTAACATTCCTTGGCATTTTCATATCCATACCAACCTCAATCCTCAGGAAATGTGGAACATACCAACCAGTCTTTAAAAACTATTCTTACTAAGATGTCACAGGAACTTCACCTCAACTGGGTAAGATTGCCTCTGGCTCTTCTCAGGCTCAGGGCTCTTCCTAAAAAGGCTCTTTCAATTTCTATATTTGAACAAATGTGTGGAAGGCCAGTTCTAATATCAGATCTTTTATCTAACCCTCCAACTGTTCCAGATAGCCTGTTAATGCCCCTGCTATGTCACCTAAGGTCTATCCTATGGAGCTACACAGACTGGTCATTACTTCAGCCATGTGACAATCCTTGCCCACCTCCATTCCACATTGGGGATCAGGTTCTTCTTTTTCCCTCCAGGTCAGCGTCCTGCATCCCTTTCCCCTAGGTGGCAGGGACCCTTCAAGGTAATTCTTATGATTCCTACAGCTGCTAAACTCGAGGACTTTCTCCACTGATTCCACCTGTCTCATCTGAAACCTTTTATCTTACCTCCATCCCAGAAATATCTCTCTTCAGATACAGTAAAACAAACAGGACCTTGTACTCTCAAGCTCCAGAGGACATCAGGATCCACTGCCTTGTCACAAATTACAGAGGAATAAGATATCACCCCTTCCTTTCCCAACCAGGGCCACACAGAGCTGGAGGCAGAAGGACCATCAAAAATATCCAGGGAGTAAGGAAAAATGTAATGTAACAGTCTATCATTGTTAAATACTCCACAACTGATATCCTGTGCTTCCTAAATGCTAAACTAATGAAGAGAACAGGTGCCTTAAATAAACTACCTCTAATAAAGCTTGTCTCAGGTAAAAAATTAAGCAGAGTACTAAAACACTATAATAATCACTAATTCAATCACAACCACTTTGTAACATGTCTCCATCTGAACAGGCCAGATCTACCTCAGATAAATGTCAACTCCAAAAAATAAAATAAGAATGATTCTTTTCTCTTTAAGCTTTTTCTATGTCACCAGTATCTTGTCAGACAAAAAGTTCCCAGCCACACCACAAAGGATGGACAGCTCCAGAGCAAAGGAGGACAGCCCACCATCCTAGGACTTTAGAAGTTATCTTCCCCTTTCCTCCCAAGAGCCAACTGATGTTCATCAGTCAGCCGCAAGCAGTCTTTGAGAGAAAAAAAATGCCCTATACCCACTCATCTGCCATTTAAAAAAAACAAGAGTGTGGGTTGATATGGATTTATAACATACCCCCATGGTTGGGCTTGGTCGCGCAGTGACCTAGTCACTTCTGCCTAGTCATTTCTGGATTAAAATGTCTCCTTTGACCAGGACCCCGTGGCTTTGCATGGCTGTGTAAAGTGTGCAGTGCAACCATATGATGTACACACGTGTGGAATAGCCACATAGGCCTGTGTGCCCAGGCGTGGCCCAGCCTTTATAATGATTCCTTGCTCCACTTTACTCACATGTCTTTCCACAGGCCCGTGCATATCTGTCCCTCTCCTTTATCTTAATAAAACTCTTGTTAGTGGATTCTGCTGTGTTTTATGATGTTTCCTCGTAGGCTAACAGTGCCACAAAAAAAAACCCACAACACTCAACTATCTTGTAACTCCAGGTGCACAGGGTCCGATGTTTTCTTCCAGTCTCTGAAGGCACGTCACCCATATGGCACACATACATCCATACAGGCAAAACAGTCAAACACATAAAATTAACATATTTATAATAAGCCATGAGATTGAAGTCATATTTTGAAAGCTCAGGGACAGGGGAGATGGCTCAGTTAGTAAAGTTCTTGCCATGAGTCCAAGAGTGAAGTCTTAAATTCAGATTCCCCAGTACCAACATAAAATTCCAGGCATGGTGGTGTGTCAGCCAAGTGCTGTGGAGGCAGAGACTGGATGATCTCTGGTGCTTGCTGGCTGATTATTCTAGCAAAATTGGTGAGTTTCAGACTCAGTGAGATACCTTTACTCAAAATAATAGTTATAATAAATAAGAAAAGAAAGAAAATGTAGAGCTGGGGTAGTGGCACATGTCTTTAATCCCAACATTTTGTAAGTTTGGGGCTAGACTGACCTACAGATTGAGTTCCCAGACAGCCAGAGCTATACAGAGCAATCTTATATTTGAAACAAACAAACAAAAACCAAACCAGACCGACCCCCCCAAAAAAAAAAGAAAAACAAAAAAAAATGTAGAGAGGGATTAAAGAAGGCACCCAACACCAACCCACCTCAGGTCTACGCACACACAGTGAGAGAGACAGAGACAGACAGAGAGAGACAGAGAAAGAGTCAGAGACAGAGAGAGACAGAGAGAGACAGACAGATAGACAGATGGAGAGAGAGACAGACAGACAGATGAAAGGTGGGAGGGAGGGAGAGAGGGAGGGAGGGAGAAAAAAGAGACAGACAGACATTCAGACCAGTAGAGTAGAACAGAGACTCAGAAACAAACCCACACAGCTAACCCTGCATGTTCTTGACAAAGGTGCCTGTTTTAGTTAGTTAGGGTTTCTACTGCTATGAAGAGACACCATGACCATGGCAACACTTATAAAGGAAAACATTTAATTGAGGTGGTAGTTTATAGTTCAGAGGTTCAGTCCATTTTCATCATAGTGGGTAACATGGCAGTGTGCAGGCAGACATGGTGCTGGCTACATCTTGATCAGAAGGCAACAGAATGTGGACTGTGACACTGAGCAGGTATCTTGAACATAGGAGACCTCAAAGTGCATCAACACAGTGACATACTTCTGCCAACAAAACCACACCTACTCCAACAAAGCCACACCTCCCAACAGTGCTACGCCCTTGGGAGGGGGTGCATTTTCTTTCAGACCACCACAGTGACCAAATCTACCTTAGAGAAAATGGAGCCTTTTCAATATATGATGCTGGGGAAATGGGATGTACACATGCAGAAAAATGAAGCTTGATCCCTATTTTTCACCCTGTTTAAAACCATTTCAAAATGACTAAAAGACATTAATGTAAGACAGGAGACTTTGAAACTATAGAGGAAAAATATTCCCAGATAGGGGCATACATAGGAACTTTCTGAAAAAGATTCTGAGAACCTAAGAAACATGAGGAGACTTGATCATTGGGATTGCATGACATTAGGAAGCTTCTGCTGAGGGAAAGGAAACAAAACAAACACGTGAAGCTTACAGAATGGGAGAAAAAATGTTTGATGGCTATACTGACCCTCACTGGGGTTAAAACACAACACAGACTATGTAAAGAACTCAAAAATTAAACACACATACACAAAAATCTTGAATCAAAAAAAAATTTTGAATCATCCAAACTGCCACCGAGAATCCAGTGAAAGAAACCCGAGGTTGTGGCTGACATACTCATCTCCCAGCTACTGTCTGGGTAGGAGTGCAGTGGGACAAATAAAGTCAAAGGAGCCATAACACACAACCTGTGAGAGAGAGAGAAGGGAGATGGAGAGAGAGGGAAAGAGAAGTTGAAATCACCATCACTCCTAATAATTATATGGTATATTAGAATAATACAGTTACTCTGTGGATTCCAATTAGGCTTAAAGAGTAACGGGTACAAGATGAAGTCTGGAATTTGTAGTGTTTTGCTTTGTTGTTTTGAGACAGTGTCTCATGCAGCTCAAGCTGGCCTCAAATTTGCCAGGGAGTTGAGGCTGGTCTTTAACTCGTTCTTCCTAGCTCCTAGTATCACAGCCATGGGCCTTCATGCCCTACTTCATATGTGACTTTACATGATGTTTAGATCTCAAGCAGAGAAGTACAAAGGACCGCACTCCGCACCTCCAGCCTTCATAGTCTGCTGTTCAGTTACAGTTTGTGATGAGGGTGTTCCATAGGCTTGGCCGGGTCAGTGCTAGGTGGGAACAGTACCAGCAGAGGGCACATTTTGTTAACTGTGAGAGGTAAGTGGCCAGGGTGTGGTTGCTCTTTAAGCCCATAAAGGGACCTGTGGCTACTGTCAGGATGAAGGGCAGTGGCTTAGGGTCTCTGAACTGCTGACTCAGTGGGCACAGGCTACCAGGATAAGGAGCATCATCCAGGTGGTTGGTGCCACGTATGCCATTGTTGGTCACTACTGTGGGACCTGGGAATCCGGTATGCTACCAGAAAGCCTCAGAGAATTGTTGGGATCTCCAGTGATTCTCCCTCCTTCCCTCCCCTGCCTTCCCTCACCTTCCTTTCCTCCATCCTTCCATCCCCTCCTCTTTCCTCCCCTTCCCTCCCTCTCTCTCCTTTCCTACCTCCCTCTCTTCCTCCTTCCTTCCCTTTCTCTCTCTCCCTCCCTCTCTCTTTACCTCCCTCACTCCCTCTCTCCCTCCCTACCTCTCCTTCCCTTTCTCTCCCTCCCTCCCTTTCTCTCTTTACCTCCCTCACTCTCTCTCTCCCTTCCTACCTCTCCTTCCCTTTCTCTCTCTCCCTCCATCCCTCCCTCCCTTCCTTCTTTGTCAGGGTCTCATATAGTTGCTATCAGGGTTTGCCTCAAAGTTTCTATGTAGTCCAAGCTAACTGAGCTCCTCCTCTTCTTGTCGCTACTCCTTGCCTGCTGGGATTACAGGTGTGAGCCCCCACATCCAGTCTATACAGTCCTGGGAACTGAATCCAGGGCTTCCTACAGACTAAGAAAGATTCTACTGACCAAGCCACACCCATGTCCCATTCATTTTTTTTCTAAAAAAGCATCCTGGATGGTAGATGTTGAGACTGACAAATCTGTGGTGTGGTCCAGTTACTTCTTGGATTCAGGATTCATTAACTGGGAGTTGTAGGAATTGATGCCAAGGAAAAGGAAATTTTACTAGAGCAACTCCTGGTGACAGCCTGTCCCAGGAAGGGAGGAATCCTGAGTAGCTAGGACCATAGCATACCGCTCCAAAATTGCCCTCCTAGGACTCTGTTCCAGGTTCTGACTGGCCAAACTCAGGTCTTGGCCTAACCCAATGGAGAGGGCGGTATGATTGGTAACCTCACTGCCAACCAAATGGGAAGGGAGATAAGTGAGCAAGTGTTATTATCAAGTGGGGGTATAATCTCAGGATATGGGATGTGGGGCCAGGATGATAAGGAGTTCAAGGCCAGTCTCGGACATATAGTGAGTTTGATACCAGCTGGGACTACACAAGACAGACACCATAGCAAAGTAAATAAATGAATGAGTAGATATAAAGCAAGAAGTGTGCCCTGTACCAAGGAGTACCCAAATGACACAGTCGGAAGGTGGCTTAGAGTTGTTGACTCAGCCCAGCAAGTCAGGGATAGGAGAGCATGGCCAGAGACACCTTCTCCCTTGGGTCTTGGGCAAAGTGACAAAAATGAGGCCAAGTTTAGACAGGTTCCCCGACCCTCATAGCAAAGTTCCTTCCTTGTATTTCAGCGGCTTCTGACTCAAAACATCAACAGCCTGGGCACCAGCCAGAACCTTGAGTTCTGAAGACAAAATCTCTTTGCTTCTTGATGCATGGTCCCCAGGGGGATTCTTGTCCCTCAGCAGGTGAACTCCAATGTGCTGCTTCTCTAAGCATCTAGGCTTTAATAGGTCAGTCTTCTCCGGAGGGCAGGACACAACCTCAACACCAACCAATCCCAGCCCCATCTGGCTGACCCCAGGCAAAGAAGTGACCAGTAGAGTCACACAAGTTCACTGTTGTCACAGGGAGAGGACACTGAAGACAGCTGGCTGAGATTGACTTGCCTCCCTCACCAACCCCAGGGGTAGCCTTCTACCGAGTGTCAAGAGACACCACAAGGAAGGTGAGTTGTGCTGGTACTCCAAGAAGGGAGCAAAGAGACTGCCTTCTGAACTCAAGGCACTGCCCAGCACCCAGAATGGCAGCGTGGTTCTGGTGTCATTGCTCTGACTGCATGATGGATGCTTGTTTTTTTTTTCCCAATGCTGTTATTATTCAACATCCTCTTAAAGGAATTGGTACCCTCTGCTGGTTCCCTCTTCTTCTAGCTCCCTACCACTGCTTACCATCCAATTTCCCCATTCTGCCTACTCCTTCACCCAAAGGGGACCTTCTTTTATTTACCCCCAGAGGACACTCCCCCGATTGGAGACACGATTACTGAATTCAACTACACATCAGTCATGCAATATCACTGGGTGAAGTATTGTGCTTGCCACACTGGATGGTGAAACACCACTTAAGACAAGTTCCTGTCTTCAAAGAACTTGGTTCCCAGAAGGGAACAACTATGACGCCCTGGGCAGATAGGGTAGAGGTCTCACCACAGGGCCTTTGCAGAAGACAAAGGTGTCCAGAGAGCTAGAGAGAAGTAGTCCACAGGTGAAGGGCAACATTGATGACCACCGAAAGAAGTTGGACAAGAGAATGGAGGACAGGGAAGACAGAAGTCATGGACAGTGAGCAAGTAGGAAGAGACAATTAAAACACCAAATTCCTCTGGGAGAAAATGGCTCTGAGGGAAAAGAAAGAGATGGAGACACAGGAAAGAGAAGCTGTATGTCTGAGCAGGTCAGAGGGGAGTGGGGGGAGTTCTGCAGAGTAGATGAGTCTAAAGGTACAAGAGAAGATGCAAATACAGCAAAAATAATTAGAGAAGATGCAATTCCTGAATGACTAGGCCAAGGGGGACTAGTTTTTAAATTAATTTATTTTTTAAGTTTTCATGCATATTTTGTGTTGAGAATAATAACCTCCAGACCCCACCCCACCCTCCTCCTCTCACCCTTCCCATCAGCCCCCTTTGTTCCTTTGAGACTATTTTCTTGTCATACATACATACACGCTTGATTTTATGTCCCTGTATAAAGTCCAAGACCCACATATGAGAGAAAGCATGTGGTATTTGTCTTTCTGAGATTGGCTTAATTCACTTAATCTGATTACCTCTAGGTGCATCTGTTTTTTTTTTTCAAATGACATGATTTCATTCTTCTTTATAGATGAAAAAATTTCCCACTATATATGGACCATGTTTTCCTCAGCCATCCTTGTTTGCTGGACACTTAGGTTGGCTCCATACTTTGCTGTTTCCGGTAATGCTGCCCCAAGCACCGATGCACAGTTATCTCTGTGATTGGTCGGTCATCTTGGAGTCCTATGGGTGGATACCCAAGAGTGGAGTGGCTGGGCCTTATAGAAGCTCTACAGTTAGTTTCTTTTGAGAGACCTCCATATTGATTTCCATAGTGGCTGGACTGTTTTCCATTTTCACTGGCACACGGCTTCACTTTTGCCCACATTCTCTCAGGCACTTGTTGTTACTCGTTTTCTTCATAGCTGTTCTTCTAACAAGGGCAAGATGGGATCTCAGTACAGTTACAATTTTCATTTTTTGAGATTTTTGTTTGTTGTTATTTTATGTATATGAGTGTGTTTGCCTGAATGTACATCTGTGCACTGTGTGTGTAGTGTATGCTGTGACAGTGGAGGCCAGAAAAAGCCATTGGATTCCTGGGGACTGGAGTAACAGATAGTTGGGAGCTGCCATGTGTGTTGGAAACTGAACACAGGTCCTTTGAAAGAGCAACCAGTGCTCTTAATCACTGAGTCATGTCCCTAGCCCTCCTGTATGTCATCTTTTGAGAATTATCTGTTCATTTCATTACCCCATTTGTTTTCTTGGTGAGTTTTGTTGTTTTTTTCTATGCATGTTCTACACGTTAATCCTCCAAAAGAGACAGCTGAGATGGGCCATTCAGGAGAGGGCTGGCTGGCTGCGTTCTGTGTCAAGAACAGATACATGGAAATGGAAGGAAGAGAGGGATATGAGACACTTCGATAACTGAACAATTAGATGTGTAAAACCAAGTGAGTGCATTCCAGAATCAGCAACTATCATTACAGGCTAGTGAAACTTGACCTTCAGATAAACCAAACATAAGCCCACACAGCAGAAAAATACATCTTATTAAAAATATACTCCTCACTTACCTGAAATGCAAAGTTAACTAGCCTCATCAGGTGTGATGGCTGATGCCTGCAATCCTAGTTCTCGGGATAATCCTAGTTCTCAGGATGCTGAAACAGGAGAATGGTAAGTTCAAGGCTAATTTGTTGTGGGCTGGCAAGACGGCTCAGGGGTAAAGGTGCCTGCTGCCAAGCCTGGTGACCTACATTTAACCCTCGGGTTCCACATGGTGGAAAGAGAGAACAGACTCCCATAAGTTGCTCTCTGACCTCCACATGTATAGAATGGCATATATGTGAGTGCACATGCAAACACATCTAATTAATTAAAAACAGTGAGTTGCAGGCAGTCTGGCTACAGCAAGACCCTGTCTCAATAAACAAAAACAGGGCTGAAGATGGTTGAGAATTTAAGGACCCCAATTTGGTTCCCAGCACCCACACTGGGCTGTGAGCAGCCAGTAGCTACAGCTCAGGAGAAGTCAGTACCTTCTTCTGGCCTCCAAGGTCACTGTACTCACATGGGTGTAACCCACTCCCCACAAACACATTAATTAGAAATAAAGTATCTTTAAAACAAAGTTAACTAGCCTTGTGTATTTCATCTGGAGAGGCTCCCAAGCTGATGTACACTTGTCTCTGAAGGTTGTGGCCTGGGGATCAGAGGTAGTAAGCTTGGATGAAAGTACCCATTTCCCACAGCCATGTTCTTAAATTCACCATTTTCCCTGGGCAGGTGGTCAGGGAAGGGGCATCCCCTGTACTTCCAGGGAAGGTTTTTGACTCACTGTCCCAGTCAGCAGCAGCTTATTTAGACCCTCACCTTTTAGTTGCCTACAATATCAGTTTCATCCTGTATCCAAGACCTAGAGGGCCCAGGGGTACAAGTGACCATTGGTCATAGATGCAGACCTGCAGACCCATCCACCCAGAACAATCTCTCCCTTTTTTTTGCTCCTCATCTAGTCTCTGGCTGTGGTAAGCTGTTGCCTGCTCTGCCCTGCCTGCCGTTTCTTGGGCTCACTACAGTCACCCACACACACCTGATTAGGGGAATCAAGTGACTTACAGGGATTTCTCTTCCTTAGGGTCAGAATTTGCATAGGGTGATGGATGCTGAGATGTCTTCTGAACACAGCTGTACTTTGCATATTAAACAAAGCAATTTCCAGGGGAGGCTGGAGGAGCTTGGGCTCCTTCCAGGAATGTTTCCTCAGAGTCAAAGTCCCTCCTTCCAGCCAACACTTTCCCTACCGGCCCTGGGTACCTCTCATCTATTAGCCTCCTTCCTTGATCCCTTTGCAGGGACCCCAGTTTGGCCACATAGGTCACAGGATGAAGAAGGACACAGGCCCCTGACCAGGGCCAGGCCAGGGTAATCCAGCTTTCCTCTGTACCTAATGCTAAGATCCCCTCCCAAGTCCCCATCTCACAGGAGACCAGTGACTAGAAATGCAGCAGAGTCTTAGCTAGCGCCAGCTCCCAAGAGACCTGGCTCAAGGATCACAAAATCTCTGCCATCTCAATCCACACACTGCAAGCCCCGGGCTGCCCTCTTGATCTGTCTGAGATGTCTGGAGACATGTACTGTCTGACCACTAAGCTTGGACGTTGCACAGTTGAGATCACTTTTGTTTTGAATGAATCTAAGCTTTCCACCCAAGGACCTTTAGGATGATGGTTTAAAAACTAGTCACAATACCAACTGCAAGGTTCGATTCAATATTTTCTGTAAAGATGAATAGCAAAATAATAAGGTTGAAAGTCTTAATAGCTTTGTCCACATGAATGTGGGCTGAAGGCCACAACAGTGTTTGAACTTAGTTACTCCAATGGGGCATGGCTTAGGGTAGTCATTTAACCATCAAACTAATACAGCAATGCCTCCTCCAGTGACCCCACTGGTGCACAAGGCTGTATGGCACCTAGGAATCCTCCAAGAAATCATGTTTAGGACCCTTCCCAGACATACCTGGCCCTATGGATGTGCCTATGAGCTAGCCCTGGCAGGCTGTGAGCTGATACCTGTGCCTAGAAATGGCTTCTGTGACCCCATCATAACCAAGGAGGGTCATGAAGATGGAGGTATTTGTTGAGTGGCTACTACACACTCAGTCTATCAGTGACTAGACAGATTTAGGATATGGGGGTTCAAGGAAGAGACTTTATTTGGACTTGTACAATTCTGGGTGTAAAACTGACCTCTGTAACCTTAAACCTTGCTGAAATATTGTCCCCTATAAAGTAAAGGCTGTGGTCACCACATCAGACACATGTGGGATCCAGTGAGAATCCTGTCAACATTGGTCATGGGTGGCTGTGCCCAGTGTGAGGCTCCATTACACAGGAGTAAGGGGAGAAACTGAGCTGGCTCCTGGGATCCTGCCGTCCTTGAACCAAAGGTCTTACATCATCCCTGTAACCAGTGGTAGCTCTTACCCATCGCTCCATGCCTGAGAACTCACCAGTGTTTGCCACTGTTCTTCCCACACTGCTGGACAGCCTCAAGGCTGACAAAGCCAGGACTCCTACAATATGTGGTCTTCTCTCTTTCCCATTCACCCTCTGCCATCAATCACCGAGATGATTCAGCGGGCAAAGGCACTTCCCGACCGATGATGAACGCCATGACCTGAGTTCAATCCCCACGGCCTATGTGATGGTGGAAGGGGAGAAGTAATCCCATAAAGTTGCCTTTTAACCTCCATGTGCACGCCATAGCATGCACACCCACACCCACATCTCACATCCACACACAAAATAATAATAAAATTTTAAAAAATGAAGCTGGATGTGGTAGCACTCGCCTTTAATCCCAGTACTGGGGAGGCAGAGGCAAGTGGATTTCTATGAGCTGATGGCCAGCCTGCTTTATATAGTGAGTTCCAGGACAGCCAGGGCTCTGTAGAGAGACCCTGTCTCAAAAAAATAAAATAAAAACAAAATAAAAAAGAAATTGAAGGAAATGAAAGTCAATTATAAAAAACGCAGTCTAGAGAGCTTCCCAGCAATCATTCTTCTCCTGAGTCACAGCTCTGATTCTCCCAGGAAAGATCTTTATGAGAAGATGCCTTTGGGCTTATTTCTCTTGCTGGCAAATAATGTTATACAAGGTGGCTACTGAGTCCTTACTTCTCCACAAAGCAGGGTTCAGAAGAGGAATTATCTTTATCATGATTCTCTTGTAGACACACACACACACACACACACACACACACACACACACACACAGAGAGAGACACATATCTATGGTAAAGGTACAAGTATTACCAATAAATACAACAACCATAACAATGTCATGCAATAAAAGTTGTTTAAAATCAGGTACACACCTTCAGTCCCAGCACTTGGGAGGCAGAGGCAGGTAGACCTCTGAGTTCCAGGCTAGTCTGAGAAATCCTGTCTTTTACACACACACACACACACACACACACACACACACAGTTATTTAAAGCTTGCAAGCCGCTTATTGTTGGAATTTTCCATGTAAGCATTTTCAGACTGGTAACTGGTAACTAACCTTGCAGCAGACAGGCTTGGCAGAGTGGTTCTGTCTCTGCACCGTGGAGGCTGTGAGTCAGGGGTCAAGAGGAACCCACAGCCATCAAAAGCTTTCATGTTGAATCTGGTATTGAGGAAGCTCGTGCCATTTCCTAGTTAGCTGGCACACCACTCTTTGCCCTGATGGTGTCTCCCTAGACAAGCAATAACACCTTCCACTTCTCGTGGATTCTCCTACCTGGCCCTGAACCTCCCCTCAAGTCTTCCCCATATCAACAGAGGCCATCCCCTCTCTTCCAGTGTGTGTGTGAGTTATGGTCAATTCTTCTTCCTCCTCCACACCACCCCCCAAGGAAGCAGCATGAATATCCATCGTGTGTGCTCCAGTGTGCTGGAATTAGAGGATAGACTATGGTAGGAACCATAGGTGGCTTTCATAGTTCACTGAAGGCTGGCCATGCTCTGAGCTGTCCACAGATATGGGGTCTGTTCCTCTGCAGTTGCTTAGTGGCATGCCATTGAGGGGGATTCACTCACCCCCGGATGGCTAGTGATTCCTCAAGGAAGAGGCCCCAAAACACTGGGATTCAAGGTGAGCCCCAGACACTCCACACATTTGCAGTGAGATTCTCCCCACTCCCTCCCAGGGTATGAAATAAAAATCCCACAGCCTCTTGAAAGAGGTTAAAGATGAAGCAGATGGGACAGGATTGTTTCAGAAAAGCTGACCCACTCTCCAGGGGGCCTCCAGGACATGCCAGCTTAGGACTGATGAGGCACCCAGACTTGGGGACTGCAAAGCTACAGTGTTCTCTGCATGACAGCCAATGTGTCATGTGACCAATCTCACAAACCTCCTTAAAAAAAGAAGTTGAGACAGAATTACATCAAATTTACAACTCTGGATCAAACCTGATCTGATGTCCTGCCTCTCCCACTTTGGTGAGGTGCACACCACACACACACACACACACACACACACACACACACACCTCCTCCCTCCCTCTGTAGGAATAATTCCCCATAAGCCAATTAATCTGGGATGTCTTTCACTTGTAACAAAAGGCATCCTGTTATAACCCTTCCAGGTTCTGCTGGTGTTGGCAGGGGAGCCTGGAGCTCTGCTTGGCACAAGCTATCCACACTCCCCTCTCCCAACAAGCTGCAGATACATCCCAATTCAAACAAAAAAGTAAGCTGTTCCTTCCCTAGCAACCCCTTAGTGACTCCTCTTTTGTGGTCAGTTACTATTCAAACATGTCCCAGGACCTATCTGGAAACTAAAGATCAAGCACCGACATAGGCTGAACCAGTTTTGAGTGCATATCCCTATTTACCATGTTATGCCTATGTATAGGTGAACATGCATGATTAAAAGCACATGTAGTGACCCGTCCAGCAGGTCAGGTTATTCGAGGGTCTCGTGGAGGGAACCACCTGAAAGCCAATGGGGGCAAGAGGAGAAGGAGACCAGGTGCATAAAGAAAGACAGAGTCAGTCTGAGTTGCGTCAAGGTCTCATTTATTGGCAGGATGCTGCAGCTTATGAGCAGGATTTCAGGCAGGGAGGGGGAGCAGGGAAAGAAGAGTGGAAAATTTTGAGAAGAAGTCAGGGTGGTCAGGGTGGTCCCAGGTTCTTGCAGCTGGCTGATTTACAGTTTATTCCAGGTGGCCTATCTAATCGTATATTCTTGTGGCTAGGCCAAGGACGCCTTGTTTTAGCAAGTCAGCATGAAGCAGAAAAACTCAAGGGCATAACAGTCCTGGGTCAGTCTCCAACAAATTCCCCCTCTTTTCTTTAAAATGAACCACGTTTGTGGTCAAGCTTTGAGAAGTCTGGGGGGTCTGAAGGAATGGCTACTGGAGGATCACAGGGGCCGGGAGATGATGTCTCCCCAGATTCAAACACTACAGGCGTCCCTGTGGTGCGGGAATCAGCGGACCGAGCGGTGTTTTCAGAGGGAATGGAAATTGATAAGCGCTGAGTGTTAGGCTGCTACCGCACAACCATTATGCAATGGGGCATGTAATCCAGGCTCTCGGGATATTAGGGCAATCACATCCCCAGCCTGTGCAGTCACAGCTGCACTCCAGTCATGCCTGGAGCTTTCCCTCACACAGGGGCAGCCTCGCCCGAGTCAAGGGGTCTGTGTGGGGCATCTTCATCATGGTCCTAATGAAACCAAGGGATGTTAGGACTCGAGGACACTGAACCTGAGTCTTTGAGGGGACTCCTGGCCGCTCTCCTCTGTGTCTAGTCTATGATAGTGAATTGAAATATGCTGTGGTAAGGCCGAATCAATCTGACTTTTGATAAATCGAGTCAGCCGCTGAAAAGCCCAGGGACCAAAGGTGATGAGGAGAAGAAAAATAATCAAAGGAGTTAAACTGGTGGGTAACAGGGTGGGGAGCCAGGGGGATCCTTGCAGCCAATCTTCAAACCATCTGCGCTGATTTTCAAATTCCCCTTTTCTCTGATCTAGCCTTTCTCTCAATTTTTCCATGGATTCTCTGACAACATCAGTATGGTCTGCATAAAAGCAACGTTCTTCCTTTAGGGCGGCACATAAGCCTCCCTCCTTCAGGAACAACAGATCTAGACCCCTTCTGTTTTTTAGTACTACCTCTGAAAGTGAAGTGAGTGACTTTTCAAGGGCTGAAATGGATCTTTCTATAGCCTCTAGATTGGTGGTCATGGCCATTTGTAACTGCATCATGTGGTTGTTTTGTACAAGAGCAGTGGTTCCTGTACCAACTCCAGCAGCAATGCCTCCGATGCCTAACAAGAGGGCAATAGTCATAGATACAGGCTCTCGAGTGTATCTGCCCCTCTGTTCAAAGAATTCTATCACTGAGCTATCCTCATGATATGTGACACAAGGCCACAGCTGAACAGGTACACAGAATTCATGGGAGTTATTAAATATCTGAGCAGACACACAGGGGGTTAATCCGGTGTTGCAGGCCCAGTAGGACCCACTGGGTGCCTCAAGATAGTAGCTTCCCTTGGTGGGTGTTGTCTGATTGCAGAGATGTTGGTGAGTTGATGGTACCGTACCTAAACAGAATCGCTGCCCCGAGATTTCAGAGAGTGTCAATCTATGAGGGTTAGTTTGGCACCTGCTGCTAGGGGAGGAGAGGTTGCTGGCAGCAGACTGAAAGGCGATTCCCTCATAATAAGGGGGGCTGGGGGTAAGGCAAAGCCAGCAATCCAAGGTCTTATCTGGGCTTGTAGTATTTAAGGCCATATATGCTCCTTGTATTAAGCTAAACAGTCTATTATCTGTGGTCTGTGGGGTAAAGGAGATGGCGTTTGGTAGAGAGGAGGAGAGGGAGCCAACCGGAGTGGGTCCTGCTTTGGCTGGGGCTGGGAGCTTGTCCAGAGCTTTGGGGAGGACTGGATTGGGTTTCCTTTCTCAGTAAAAGAGATGTTGAGGGGAAGGGACAGTCCCCACATAAGGGATTGTGGTATATTGTTCCAGTAACATCCACTGGCCCCTGTATAGACCTTGTTATAATTTCGCTTAACAGTTATCAGGTCCCAGGAGGATGAAGGGCGCCAGTAGGAACTTCCAGTTGTTTCACATCCCCATGAGGCACAGAAATATTTTTCAAATCCTCCACATTTATATGCCTGGGCAGGATCCCTACCATCTCTGGGACAGACATAAAAGTCAGACTGGGCAAGTCGACAGCGTGCGGTGGGACTGCTGCATCCAGTGTAGGCGCGCTGACTATGAGGGGAACTACCATGACTTGTATCTAACTCATTTATACCTTTATCTGGGATGTCCCAAGTATCTAATCCTGCAGCCAATTGACAAAAATCAGGGGTCCGGCCACCATGACAAAGGGGCGTGATTGGCAGACGTCTGCCAGACCGTTTCCCCAGTTTGGGAGATGACCTGCCAAGTTAGTCTTTTAAAAGCATGGGGACTGGCCTTGACCATAGATATGGTGGTCAAAATTAAAAGAAAAGGAAGAGCATAGAGGCGGGTTTTCCTGGTCTTGAGGCATGCTGAGAGAGCGATGAGAGTACTCATGGTCCTTCTCCTTCCTTGGGTCGCAGGGGTACCTACAAAAGAAAGATTCATGTCCCAGGCCTAATTCCTGGACCCAAGGTAATTATTCATTTTTAGGGGACCCTTTTTATAGAATAGGTTTTAATTAGTCTTGCGGGCAACCAGCGGGCCCCATTTTCCTTGGTGTCATAGATACATGCAGACCCTTTCCCCCAAATTAGTACTGGATCTGGGCCGCCCCATTTTCCAGTGATGGGATCTTTCCAGAGAACCTGGGCGTATCCTGGGCTGGTCTCTGGGTGCCAGTGCCGTTCGGCTGCAGACTTTCCCAAGTCATCCAAGGTCAAGAAATTCAACACAAAGTGGGCATGTGCAAGCAACATCCTTTGGTTTCCTTTGATAGGGAACAAGGTTTCCTGTGAGCTGAATTTACTAATAGTGTTCTTTAGGGTTTGGTGAGCCCGTTCCACAATGCCTTGTCCCTGTGGGTTATAGGGTATTCCAGTGACATGCTTTATTTCCTATTGCAAGCAGAATTGTTTAAATCTATTGCTAGTGTACCCCGGGCCATTGTCAGTTTTTATACATTTTGGCTGTCCCAGCACAGTGAAAACATGTAGCATATGGTTGATGACATCCTTAGTGGCCTCCCCACTGTGAGTGGAGACACTAATAAATCTGCTGAAGGTATCGATGGTAACGTGTACATATTTTAGTTTTCCAAAGAAAGCGACATGGGTGACATCCGTCTGCCAAATTTGTCCTGGAACAAGCCCCCTGGGGTGGAGCTCGGGCAAAAACATTAGACATTTTTACAGCTTTTGACAATTTCTCTAGCCTGCTCTCTAGTGAGTGAGTACCTTTGTCTCAAGGTCTGGGCATTAAGGTGGTGTAATCGGTGGGCTTCACGGGCAGCTGCGATCTGGTCTTGTTCTACAAGCAGAACTAGGGGAGAGCGTGTAGCAGCATCCGCAAGTTCGTTCCCTAGTGCTAAAGGTCCAGGCAGTCCAGTGTGAGCACGAATGTGCCCGATAAAAAAGGGCTTTGATCTTTGGTGAATCAATCTCTGAATTTTTGAAAACATCTCAAAAGTTGGGGTGTTTGGCTGAATTACTGTGGTGGGTATTGTGTTCCTGAAATATTGTGTGTTCCCCGAAATAAACATATCTGGGGTCAGAGAACAGACAGCCACTAGAACAGAGCCAGAAATGGTGGCTAGAAAATGGGAAGAGTAAGCCATAGCAGAAGTTGGACGGTAGTGATGCACACCTTTAATCCCAGCACTTGGGAGGCAGAGCTAGCCAGATCTCTGAGTTCAAGGCCAATTTAGAAAAAGCTAAGCATGGTGACCCACGCCTTTAATCCCAGGGAGTGGGGGCAGAAAGAAAAAGGTATATAAGGCGTGAGGACCAGGAACTAAAGAGGAAAAAGCATGTAGTTAGTTAAGCTTTGGAGCAACACAGTTTAGCCGAGATTCATGTGGAGGAGGACTCAGAAGCTTCCAGCCTGAGGAAACAGTATCACCTGAGGAACTAGCAAGGTGAGATAGTCGTGGCTTGTTCTGCTTCTCTGATCTTACAGAATTCACCCCAGTAACTGGCCTAGGGTTTGAGTTTCATTAACAAGTACCATTAAGATTCCTATTACAAATTACTGGCACCATTTCCAGGACCTGCAGAGCTCCCACCACATATTTACTGTCTGAATACAGGTTAAGGGGACGTGTCTCAAATGCTTTGAACACAGCTAGAGCGGTGTAAAGCTCCACCAATTGGGCAGACTTAAAGGGTGTTTTTATAACCCTTTGTTGCTGGTTATAAACATATGCAGCTTGACCATTCTTTGATCCATCTATAAATACTGTGCAAGCATTGGGAACTGGCTTAGACTTTGTATTTTTAAGAAAGAGAAAGGGGGTGAAAGAAAAATACTGTATCATTAATTGCAACCACAATTTCTTTTCCTTTCCAAGTTTCAGGATATAAAATTGATGGATCAGGAACATAGGCCCAATAGGTTTTATTCTAGAGGATGGTCATCAGCAACATCAGGATCAGCATCTCTCTGTTCCATATACCGCACCAATCTTTCAGGCAACAAATGAGTTTTATTTTCATCTTGTTAGAAAACATAAGCATGCCCTCATCTCCATATTAAAACAAGCTTGGGGCCCTTCCATAAGCCAGTACAAGGATCTTTACATTTAACTTGAGCAAATTTTGTGGTGGTGCCTTCATGCCAAAATCGATCAGCTGCAGATTTTCTAGCAGCATCCACATTAAAAAATTTTAAAACTATATTTAAAGCATTATGTGGTGACTGGGGGTATAACTCCCCCTGGTTTTATTTATTTATTTTTATTTTTGAAGTTGCAATTTTAGACTTCCATAGGCTCACTCAAATATACTTGTCTTTGAGGTTTATAAGGAATACCTTTTTTTAATGTTCAATTTGCCATTGAGAGCAAAACTGATAAAAAGCTTTATCATTATATCCAGATCCATTATCAGTTTTAATAACTTTTGGTATCCCCATATAGGAGAAACTTTTCAGGCAATGAGCAATTACATGCTTAGTAGCCTCCATTAAAAATCCTGAATAAATATCAATTGTCACATGCACATATTTCAATTTTCCAAATTCTACAATATGAATGACATCCATTTGCCATAAATGATTAGGAAGAAGATCTCAAAGACTGACTCCAAAGTGAGGTACAGGCAAATATTGTGGACATGTAGCACATTTCTTAACATTTTGATGAGCAGTTTCTCTTGTTGAACCAAATTGTTTTCTTAAGCATTTACTATTTTGAAGATACAAAACATGTGATTGCTGAGCAAGCTCAGCTAGAGACAAAGTGATCAGCTGAGTAAATTTAATCAGCTAAAGCATTACCTTTAGCCAACAGACCAGGAAGATTTGAACATGTTCTAGAGTATCCCATAAAATATGGCAATTTATTTAAATGAATGGCATCCTGAATTAGTTGAAATAATATTCTTATTTGCTCATTAATAGTTTTAATATAAGAAACAGTTTCTATAGCTTGAAGAGCTCTATAAATATATTGACTATCTATATATAAATTAAATGAATTAACTTTAAGAACTTGAAAAACCAACAGCTCAACTCAACAACTTGAGCTGAATCAGGAGTAGTTTGAACTACATATCCTTCATCATTAATCACATAAGCTGCTTTCTCATAATCACTTCACGTCTTTAAGACCATTATCATCTGGGAGACTCTTAAATTGCAAAGTTTACCTGTCAGAGCAAGGTGCATTCTTGTGTATAAAAGTATTGAGGTGCAGTTTTAATATGTTATTAAACATTGTTTTTAGATCTTATCTTTTTAAATCTTATTTTTATAACATGAATTATCATATAGAAATCTACCCCAATCCAAAATATTTGAGGATTGTTGCCTCCTTAGTCTAAAAGGAGATACAGTGAACAGATTCTTTAACCTTATTTAAAGATTGTTGTCAGCCACGTGGCTGCCCACTTCAGGATGAGGTCACAAGCCAAGATGGAGGAAGACCAAGTGATTATTGTTTGAAATTAAACAATAGTTACATGCACACATACATACAGTTGGATCCAACTTTCATTCATACCCATAAGTCACATACATATCCACATACATACATATGTATATATTTTTATTTTTAACATAAATATTTTTCAATGAAGAATCATCAGCTATTTTTAAAATGAAGAAAACCAGAATTAACATAACATGGTTAAATCCCATATATATCTTACAGTTTTCCTTCACATTCAGCATAGTTCATATCTTTTCTGATCTTTTATAACTTACCATTTATCTTTAGGTCAGGTCCTTCCTGTGTTTGCTCTTTTGGTTCAGCCTGATATAGACAGATGCCTTTTCTTCTTTTTTATCATTATTTTAATATTTTACTTTTTCTTGCTTTTTAGAGAACATGCAAATTTCCACCAAAGTTCCTTTCCTTGTGGTTTCTTCCCAGCAGTTTAGAACATTGCATAGGCATAACATTTCAAACAAGAATAGAAACTTATAGATATATGCATATATCATAACAAAAATTTATTTTGCATTATATATTAAAACCCTGTATCAATGTGAAACATTTCAGATTAGCAGGTTTTTTTTAATCTTAATCAATAATAATTTGTAATCAGTTCTCTTAAATGATGACAAGTATTTGTTAATTTGTAATCAGTTCTCTTAAATGATGACAAGTATTTCTAACCCATTGAAGTCAAATGACCAGAATCCATGTATTTTTTTTCTTTTTCTGTGGAGGCAAAAGCATAGTTTTTTTTTCCAAAACATCAGAGTATGCAGGCTGGTAGTTCAACATTTTTTCTCAAGCAGTATCAGGACACAGAAGGGTTAAAGTGGGTTAAAATTGGAAGTTGCTGGCCAGCAGAAGAGACCTTGGTGTTATCACAGTGAAGAACTTGGCTTAGGAAGGAAAGGAAGCACAGAGTGCTTGGCTGCCAGTATTCCTGAAAAACCTTTTTTTGTTAACTTCTCTGACTATAATAATTAATAATTAACATCAGATTCCCCTTTGGATGTCTGTTCAGCTTGCTAATTGTAGGAATGAACTCCCTGCGACTTCATCTGCAGCTTTGGTCTCTGCCCTTGAAGGAATGGAGGTGGGGGAGAATCTTGAGGTGTGAGAGAATCTTCATTATAACATTTAGCAAGCAGTCTTTCCCTGTGATTCTGCCTCAGTGCCAAAATCTAACTAGTCATTATCATCAAATAACATTATAAAAGCATCCACATAAAGCCATCTCTCTGACAGGGCAGAATTCTCTCTCTCTCTCTCTCTCTCTCTCTCTCTCTCTCTCTCTCTCTCTCTCTCTCCCTCTCTCTCTCTCTCTGTTTCTTTCCCTGCATGTGGGCTTATGCAGTGCACAGATGACATAAGGTCCCCTTGATTGTGGTCAAATAGCTGGAGGAGAGGCTGGAATCCTAACATTTTACAGTCACAGAGTTCAACAGTGTTCTTTGTTTTTTTTTTTTTTTTTTTTGGTTTTTTGAGACAGGGTTTCTCTGTGTAGCTTTGTGCCTTTCCTGGAACCCAATTGATAGCCCAGGCTGGCCTCAAACTCACAGAGATCTGCCTGCCTCTGCCTCCCGAGTGCTGGGATTAAAGGCCTGTGCCACCACCACCCCACATTATTATTATTATTATTATTATTATTATTATTATTTTGTTTTTGATATTTTCTTTTTTTTTCTGGAGCTGAGGACCAAACCCAGGGCCTTGGGATTCCTAGGCAAATGCTCTACTACTGAGCTAAATCCCCAACCCCTTTTGTTTTTTGTTTTATTTTATTTTACTTTATTTGTTGTTTTTTAGGATAGACCAAGGTCTATGGGTGGAGACAGTGCCCACTACAGGTGGTAATTGTTTTTTTATATAGATGGTTTCTTCCTTCCTTCCTTCCTTCCTTCCTTCCTTCCTTCCTTCCTTCCTTTTATTTTAATTTCCTGTAACGTCTTCTGATCATGGTTTGCTTTCCCATAACTCCTTCCAGGTTCTCTCCACCTACCCAGTCAAATACACCTGAGGTCTGAGGTGTGTGCAGTTCATATACTCAGTACTGAGACTCTGAGGCAGCGAAAAACAACATTTCCTTCTCCAGTGGTTATAAGTTGGAATTTTAAAAAATATTATGAAACTAAAATCTAAAATGAAACAAATCATCTTTATTTAGTTTAATTTTAAAGACAGAGAGAGAGAGAGAGAGAGAGAGAGAGAGAGAGAGATACTACTGTGATCATTAGACAGCTCTGTGTGAATACGGGGTATGACACCGGTCCTGTCATTCAGATTTCTCTTTCCTGAGGTTACACATGTTTGCTTCCATATTGTTGATACAAGATGGCAGCCAGCCACACATTAACTGAAAAAATTTGAACTCTGTGACCTGGCAAGTGTCTGGATCACAACTTCACACTTCTCTCTCTCTCTCTCTCTCTCTCTCTCTCTCTCTCTCTCTCTCTCTCTCTGTGTGTGTGTGTGTGTGTGTGTGTGTGTTCAAATCCAGCATGGTCTACTGGTCTACAGAGAGAGAGCCAGGAGTTTTTGTTTGGTAGGTTTTTTTTTTTTTTTGGTTTTTCAGAGTGCTGGGATTAAAGGTGTGCACCACCACCCACCATCGTCCAGCGAGAAACCCTGTCTTGAAAAACATATATATATATATATATATGAAAGCTTCATCTTCTCTCTCATGACTTTGCCTGCTCTGCATTCACAGGCTCCTCATGCCTCCTACTGCACAGACAGCCCTCTTCCATTGGTCTTGCCAAGGTTTAGCCAGCCATCAGACACAGTGATCTAGAGAATTGGGCACCTAAATCTTCGTTGTTTTTTAAAGCGGGAAGTTAGATCTATAAGTGTACCCTTAGACTGATTTTATTGTGAGCCAGGGGTTGTGTAGTGCTGTGTTTTCATTTTCTTGAGGGATTCTCTCTCCCTTCACCCTCTCTCTCATTCCATATTTCTGTTTTCTCCCATTCATTCCTCATGCAGTGTTTGGTTGGATCTCCAGCACAATGGGCCCTGATGTCCACATCCATCCTCTGGGGGCATCTGGCAGGAATGTGATACACAGAATTTCTTTTGTTTTGTTTTTCAAGACAGGTTTTCTCCGTGTTATTTTGGTGTAGACCAGGCTGGCCTAAAGGTGTGCTGGAATTTTAAAGGCATGGGCCACCAATGCCCTGCCTTGATGCACAGCATTTACAGGCTAGAAAAGTTCAAGGTCTAACCTCTTGACCTTGTGCCAGAAACTTTAGGGAAGAAAGGCTCAAGGGTGAGGCCACAGCTCCACTTGTCTACTTAGATATGCATATCTGTTGCCTTCCAGTTAAGAAACTTGTTAGAGTTGGGGAAAACCTTCATTGCTGATTTGAATTCTGTCATTTTCAGGTTTCTGAGGGGGAAAAAACAAAACTTTTTTTATATATCATATTTTAACTTTTTTTTTTGAGACAGGGCCTATCTGTGCTCCTGACAAATCATCCCACTGCATAGCCCAGGGCTTTTTATGAGCACTGCCATAAAAGTAGTGAGCTACTCCAAATTATTTTAAATATGCTGCAGCTGCTGTGATTACATAGCACAAACAGGGAGACAAACACAAAAATGCTGGTTTCTCAAAGATCAAAGGGGACTTCTCTGGTGGGGAATGGGGGGTGAGGTGCTTTATATAGATGGGTGTTGAGTCTCTTGTGTAAGGAATGCTGGATTCATTGTGCATTTTTAAAAAATTGTAGTTGGTTGTGAGACACTGTGTGGTTGCTGGGAATTGAACTCAAGGAAGACCTCTGGGAAAGCAGCCAGTGTTCTCAAGCTACCTATCCAGCAACTTACTGGATCTCTGAGTTAAAAAAAAAAGTGGCCTGAAAGGCATGGAGTTTCCTGGAGCCTGGGGCTTACCTTTCCCTCATAAATCAGTTCCCCAGCACTGCTGTCTGTTGTTTGTTTCATCCCAAGTTAATTATATTTGTATGTGTTGTGTGTGTCTGTCTGTGTGTATGTCTGTCTGTCTGTCTAGATACAGGAGTACAATAAGTTCCTAAGTTGAGTTCTATCATCATGAAAGGAAAGACAGGGGGGCTAGAGAGATGGCTCAGAGGTTATGAGCACCGAATGTTCTTCCAGAGGTCCCGAGTTCAATTCCCAGCATCCACATGGTGGCTCACAACCATCTGTAGTGAGATCTGGCACCCTCTTCTGTATACATAATAAATAAATAATTCTTAAAAAAAAGACAGGACACTGAGGGCACATTAAATGAACAGAGAATCATATTTACCCATGGTTTGTAAGAGTCTAATAAAGAGAAAGTCCAACCCTCAGTGGTGGGAGTGAGGCTGATCCCCATCTTTCCAGCTCTCTAGGGTCTCTGGACCTTCTCTTTCTTTCTTTCTTTCTTTCTTTCTTTCTTTCTTTCTTTCTTTCTTTCTTTCTTTCTTTCTCTCTCTCTCTCTCTCTCTCTCTCTTTCTTTCTCTCTTTTCTCTCTCTCTCTCTGTCTCTCTTTTGTTCTTTCTTGTTTTAGTGTGTGTGTGTGTGTGTGTGTGTGTGTGTGTGTGTGTTATTTGTTGTTGTTGTTCTTTCCCTCTCTGTAAATACACATTTCTTGCCTGCTGCTGAGGTGGAGGGGAATGCCTTTAATTCCAGCATTCAGAAGGCAGAGGGGCTTTGTGACCTTCTGTTTTGTTTTGCTTTAATTCTGGCTCTCTTGAGTCTTTGAAAACACAGAGAACAAAAAGGACCTTGAAAAAGTATGTCACATGGTGGCTTCCATGTTGGTAAGACCAACAACCCTGATAAGGACAGTTCTTGAAAAATTTAGAACTGTGATCCCCACCTACCCCAGGCAGGCATACAGGCTGGCATGCATGTATATGAGCACGTGCATGCATGGGCACTCACACGCATGCACACACACACACACACACACAAACACATGCATGCACACAGAAACAGACACACACAGACCCATAAATACATTTTTGAGATTAAATTAAAGAAACAACAACAAAAACAAAAACATAAACAAAACCAAAAAGACCCGAATGGCATGAAGTTGCCTGGAGTGCAGGGCTTCTTTTTTCTTTTTTTCTTTGTGTGTGTGTGTGTGTGTGTGTGTGTGTGTGTGTGTGTGTCCATGGCCCAAGCCTATACTATTTTTTGGTTAGACACTCCTGGAGTTACAGAAGAGACAGAGTCTACCTGTGCCATCCTGGCTGCCATGGTTTCTGTATGTAACAGGTCTGGCTGCCCTAGAACTCACTGAGACCCGAGTGCCTCTGCTTCCCTAGTGCTGAGATTAAAGTCCTGTGCCAATAACACCTGGCAATTTCACCTTCTGTTGTTGTTCTGTTTTTTTTTTTTTTTGTATTATGGAGTCATCCTGCCTGTCCTGGAACAAAGTTTCAAGAACTCTGTCTCAAAAAAAACCATTTAAAATAAATAAATAAATACAGAGATAGATAGATAAATAGATAGATAGATAAGTAAATAAAAGATGCCTGAATACAGTGCAGTTTCCTGGAGCCCAGGGCCTACCCCTTCCCTCATAAATCAAATCCCCAGCACTGCTGTCTGTTGTTTGTTTCATCCCTAGTGAATTATATTTGTGTTTAAGTCTATTTATTTAATTTTAACTTTTTTTCCTTGTTGTTGCTGTATTTGAGAGACAGGGTCTATGTGTGTCATGCTGCGTCTCCTGGGAACTCTCTCTCACTCTGTGTGTGTGTGTGTGTGTGTGTGTGTGTGTGTGTGTGTGTGTGTGTGTGTGTGTCTATCTGCACACAGGAGTATAAGTTCCTAAGTTGAGTTCTGTCATCATGAAAGAAGGAGACAGGACACCGAGGGCACATAAAATGAGCAGAGAATCATATTTAGCCACGGTTTACAAGAATCTTTTATGAGCTCAAATACTGCTGGAATAATCAAGAAAAAGTCCAGTCTTCAGGGGTGGGTGGAAGTGAGGCTGATCTCCATGTTTTCAGCTGCTTAGGGTCTCTGGACCTTCTGTTTGGTTGTGTTTTGTTTTGTTTTATGTATGGTGTCATTGTTGTTTTTCCTGGTCTGTAAATACACATTTCTTGCCTGCTGGTGAGGTGGAGGTGAATGCCTTTCATCCCAGAATTCAGGAAGCAGAGGGGCTTTGTGACCTTCTGTTTGTTGCACATGAAAATAAAATAATCTAAAAGGAACATGAACATAATTGACACTCAAGAGCAGGAAAGAGGAGGACAGGCCCCCAGTCCTTATGCATTTGAAAATGAACCCCATGTTGGACATGAGGAAAAAAATCCAGTCTGGAAGCCTCATAACATCCCCAGCCCTGCTTGCTTGCTTGCTTGCTTTTGTTCATTTTTTGTTTGTTTGTTTGGTTGGTTGGTTGGTTTGTTGGTTGGTTTTTCAAGACAGGGTCTGTTTGTGTCATCCTTGCTGTCCTGGAGCTATCTCTGTAGACCAGGCTGGCCTTCAAACCACAGAGATCAAGCTTTCCTCCAAATCAGAGTATCAGCCTGCCTCTGCCTCCCAAGTGCTAGTATTAAAATCCAACAGTGTGAGGCTCCATTACACAGGAGTAAGGGGAGAAGCTGAGCTGGCTCCTGGGATCCTGTCATCCTTGAACCAAAGGTCTTACATCATCCCTGTAACCAGTGGTAGCTCTGACCCATTGCTCCATGCCTGAGAACTTGCCAATGTTAGCCACTGTTCTTCCCACACTGCTGGACAGCCTCAAGGCTGACAAAGCCAGGACTCCTACAATATGTGGTCTTCTCTCTTTCCCATTCACCCTCTGCCATCAATCATTGAGATGGTTCAGTGGGCAAAGGCACTTGCCACCCGATGATGAACGCCATGACCTGAGTTCCATCCCCACAGCCTATATGATGGTGGAAGGGGGAAGTAATTCCATAAAGTTGCCTTCTGACCTGTTATAATCCTTCCAGGTTCTGCTGGTGTTGGCAGGGGAGCCTGGAGCTCTGCTTGGCACAAGCTATCCACACTCCCCTCTCCCAACAAGCTGCAGAAACATCCCATTTCAAACAAAAAAGTAAGCTGTTCCTTCCCTAGCAACCCCTTAGTGACTCCTCTTTTGTGGTCAGTTACTATTCAAACATGTCCCAGGACCTATCTGGAAACTAAAGACCAAGCACCGACATAGGCTGAACCAGTTTTGAGTGCATATCCCTATTTACCATGTTATGCCTATGTATAGGTGAACATGCATGATTAAAATCACATTCAGGGGTTGGGGATTTAGCTCAGTGGTAGAGTGCTTGCCTAGCAAGCACAAGGCTCAGGGTTCGATCCTCAGCCAAAAAAAAAAAAAAAAAAAAGCCAGGCGGCGGTGGTGCATGCCTTTAATCCCCAGCACTAGGGAGGCAGAGCCATGTGGATCTCTGTGAGTTCAAGGCTAGCCTGCACTACCAAGTGAGTTCCAGGAAAGGCGCAAAGCTACACAGAGAAACGCTGTGGCAAAAACAAAACAAAACAAAACAAAACAAAACAAAAACCAAAAAACCACCAGATGGATTCTGGGCATATGAGCAGTGAGTGAAGTCTTACATTATCTAAGTCTGTCAATGGAAACCACTCACGAGGCCCCTTAGCAACCATCTCTTCCTGCCCATAAAAGGAGGTCCTGAGCAGTAACCAGGGGCCATTCAGTACTCAAGGAGCCTGCTGCAAAGCAGCATATCTGCTCTGTACTATCACTTTGCTCCTGGATAAAGTTCCTTGTGACTTTACAATTCGGGGGTACTTCAGTTATTTGAACAACAAGGCACCAGGGACCTGGAAACACGCAGTCCTGATCATGACTCAAAGCAGCCTAGGCAATTGCTGTGCTCCACATGGGGCGGATACCCTACCTCTCTGGCACCCGTGGAAAGGAGTGCCTCACAGAGAGCAGGAGCGGGGCTCTCTGACCGGCATAGATGTCTCAAGCCATTACTCCCGACCGCTGCTGATTACACTTTAGGTCTTGCAATGACAGGGATTGAACCCAGGGCCTCTTGCATGCTAGGCTAAGTACTACTCACATTTACAATAGTCAAGTTACCTGTCCCCAGGTCTCCCAGGCACAGATGCTTTTGCTTCTTCACTGGCCTTTCATTATTAATGCAAGTCCTAAGGGCGATGCTGTCCAGAGGGCAGTGTACTCCAACAGACAATGCATGAAAAACTCAACACACCTTTCCCTATTTATTAGATTCCAGATACATGGGACTGGATGGGAGAACCCCAGGGCATGTGACTTTACACGGGGGCTGTGGGAGAACACATACAAGAATTACATACAGGAAGGTGAGGCGGCAGGAAGGACTGCCGGTTAAAAAATATATACATCTTAAGCCATTCCAGCCATGATATCATTATCAAAAAACAAAGCAATCTCTCCACATAGTGCTTCTCTTTGGTGCTGTTCCATGGGCTTGGACTCTGGGCCCTCTGGTCTCCTCATCACAAGTCTGTCATCCTCACCAGCCATCTGTCTCCCGTGGGTAGTGGAGTCTGGAGGAAGGACCAGGCAGACAGCATAGGCTCTGACCCCACTGACCCCCAAATGAGAGTCTCTTAGTCCTTAGTTATGGCCCTTACAACTAATGAGAAAACAGAACAGAAAGTCTATAAAGCAGACAGGACACACAGAAGTAGGTCTCTCTCTGCCATTGGTTCTGTGTTTCTTATTTAACAAGACGGTTACATCTACAGTAGGCTCCTGAGTGACTGTCCTGCCCTGAGGCTATGACCTGCAAGGTCCATGCCCAACAGCTGGACCACAAGGCACTAGGATCTTTGAAACCAATGGAAGATAGGAGTAAGGAGTCTCTGGGGGCAAGCAAGGGGCCACTGCCTGGGAGGGTGGCATACATCTGTAATTCCAATAGTGAGGAGGCTGAGGCAGGAGGACTGCCAGGAGTCTTAGAGCCAGCCTGGGATATACAGTCAGTCTCAGGCCAGCCTGGGCTTACAGAGTGGAATGGTCTCTAAACCCAGAGAGATGCCAATCATTATTGGCTTGCTAATTATAGCAAATTACTTAATGCAAGATATTCACAGTGGAAAGACCACTGAGAGTGAGGAGGAGCGGGATGATATAGTTCTAATGCAGACTGCTGTGCTGTGCTGTGCAGCCCACATTGGTTGATAATGCCTGGGGGCAGGGGGTATTGATGACTTCAGGAAAGGCACCAGAGGGTAACACTGGGGAGGTAACAACAAGAAAACCCATGTGGCTGAGGGTGGGAGCACTACAGAGTAACGTGAGTCTGAGCATCAAGTGTCCCTATTTGTGCTTCAAAGCCAGAGTGACCAATGGTCCCAGTTTGTCAGTCACTCAAGGAGTTCCTAGGATATGAGACTTTCCAGGGAGAGCTTGGCATTCACAGAGAAGTGGCAGTCTGCTTGTGTGTATGTCTCTACCTGAGATCTTGCTTTCCCTCATCTGTGTGCTGGGAACACTATTTCCTCTCACATTATAATAATGGTGACAATCGTCAATATTTACTGAGCTTTCCTCTAGGGCAGGCACTGGGCTGCATTATCCTTGGCTGATATTTAATACTCACAGGTGCTTGAAGGAGGTACTGTGGAGGCCTCCCATTCAAGGACAGAGCTAACCAAGGTCATGCTGACAGTGTCAGGGATTGTGTGTGTGTGTGTGTGTGTGTGTGTGTGTGTGTGTGTGTGTGTGCGCACCATGTGTGTGCAGTGCCAGTGGACAGTGGAGGCCAGAAGAGGGTGTTGGATCTTCTGGAGCTGGAATTAGAAGTTTGTGAGCCTCTTTAGTCCCAGAGACAAAATTTGAACTCGGGTCCATCTGGCCCAGGCTAGAGCAAGGAACTCTGCCACGTACTGCCCTGCAGCAGGAGTGCGAGTATATGTGCACATGTCTAACACCAGTCTTACCTAGAGATCCCATATTTCTCCCTGTCCCCAGCAGCTAGCAGATGACCTCCAGAAGGACAGAGGCTCTAAGTGCAGACAGATCTCTCCATTACCCAATGCCTCGCCTGGATAACCTAGCTGAAGTTGTAGGGATTTTAGGAAACGGAATAATCTCAAAAACTCTAATGCTAGACAGCCATCTATATGGGAACTTAGATGTCTTTGTACCCTGATGATCTGATGGGAAGGATTGAAGAGCAGAGTAAGACCGTGTTATCTGAGAATTTGATGTCCTGTTCTTAGATCCTAAACATGAAACTGTTTTCCTAATTTTTAAAAAAATATATTTTAGGACAAGGTCCTGGCTAGCCTGGAACTCACTAAATAGATCAGGCTGGCTTTAAACTCAAAAGTTCTCCTGCTTCAATCTTCTTAGTGTTGGGATTAAAGGACTGTGCCACTACATCTGGACTAACCTTGCCATCTTTAAACTGTGTGTGACCCTGGACAAATTCACAACTTTCCCAGCCTCAATTTCCAAAAGTATAAAGTGAGACTATAGTAAAAATTAATGGGCATGATGTCATAGCCAATTTAGCAAGCTGAGCACTCACTACTGTGTGCTAGATATGTGGTTAACATAATTACGTGTGAAAACATTGTGGAGTGAACACTGCTTGTGGTTGCCTAGGCTCAGAAGGAAGCAACAAGCTCAAGGGGTAGATGCAGACACAGCCCTTAGCAATGGACTCAGAATCTGCATCCTTTGGTTTCCGCAAGTAAAAGGCCTAGGAAATACAAAACCAGCGCTGGCCTCCATGACGATCCTTTCAACTCCAGGCCACCCTTGCAATGTGGCCTGGCTTAAATGAGAAATGTCCCCACAGGCTCATGTATGTGAACATCCTGACCCCAGCTGGTGGTGTATTGGGGAAGTTATGGAACCTTTGGGAAGTGGAGCCTTGCTGGAGGAGCAGCTTTGAGGTTTGTAGCATCATTCCACTTCCTGTTTGCTACCCCACTCTTCCTGCTCCCTTGTGTGTGGATGAAATGCTATCTCTCTGCTTCCTGCTGCCACACCAAGCCTTCTCTCCCCATTCCGGTGATGGATTCTATCCCTCTGGAGGCCTAAGCCAAAAATAAACCCTTTCTTCTGTAAGTTGCTTTCTATCACAGGAAGAAAAAAGGACTAACACACAGTGTTCACCAATAACAGCAATGTCCATTGACCCATACCCATCGCAGCCAGCCCTGCCCACAGCCTGAGCTTGCCAGGCTCCCTCTGAGGGTCACAGGCCACCATTACCTGAGTTGGCTAGAGCCAGGGCCTTGAGCGTCACAAACTCCTCTATCCTGAGCTTCTTGTACCTGTGCACCAGCTGCAGGATGGCTCTGTAAAGCTCCAGCAGCCCCGCCAGTCGAGAGTGCTCCTCATCCATGATATAGTCCTCCACTTACACCAGCTTATCATCATAGGGCAGCAAGCAGTACAGGATGCCCAGGATGAGGATCTCCATCCAGGCACTCTGCATCAGGCTCATCTGGTTCCCAAGTGGCAGATTCGAGAAGACTGCAGAAGCGGGAGAAGAGGACAATGATCAGAAGTGGGCCCAGGGTCTTCCCTGGGGCTTGCAAGAGGGCAGACTGGGAGAGGGTGAAGGGGGGTACTGTGTCCTTGCATCTCCAGACCCTGCTGGGGATGGGGGAACCATGTGATGCTGCTTCCGCCCCCTCGGTAAATGAGTCACACGAGAATTCATGGGAAAGACTTACATAATAAGAGCTAGGTCACTGTTGACAGTTACTATCACTATGCTTGTTGGTTCTAGGTCTTTCCCAGTATCTGGAGATTAATTAGGCGCATATGTAATGGAAGGAGCTGCTGAATTAGTAGCAGGATTTGAGGGTGGCAAGACGGGGCCTCTAACTCTCTACTCCCTCCCGCGAGTCTCTCTGTTTTAAAATAACTCTGATTCTAATGCAGTTTCCAACCAAGAAGGAAGATTCAGTTGTCCATTGGCCTGGACAGAAGATCCTGTGACCAAAAGCAGAGGCTGTCAGGAGGAGAAAGCTCCACAGACTCAGCCTGTCAGCCCATGTGTCCAGACTGGTGACATGCTAGGACTGCACTGTCTGTGCGTGGACTTGATTTAGGCAAAGTCGATTAATAGCCTGATTTATGAGAAGGCCACAGAGAAGAATAAGTTCGCTAATTTCAAACACCATAACCACAAAACAGGAGGCAGTTAACTTCTCAGGGGGGCTCACCCAGAAACGGGGAGATTAGTCTAACTTGAGCAAGTTAGATTTATTGAGAGAAGGAAATCGCTGGGCACCAGTACTTGGGAGGAGGATTTGGAGTTCAAAGCCAGCTTTGACCACGTGAGACCCTGTCTCGAAACAAACAAACAAAACAGGGCAGGAAATACAGTGCAGTTGCTGAGTGCCTGACTAGCATGTGTGAGGCCCTAACTTTAACTCCCAGTACTTGGGGTGGAATTAGAGAAGAGAGTCCACATGCCATTTGCACAATGTTCTGTGTGCAACTGAAACTAAGGAAATGTGATTCTAGGCAATTCTGCTAATGAAAGAATTTGTTAACTTCTGACAAAGCCCTGCCTACTCATTGCTTGTGACATGTGGGTGTCATGAGGATGAAAGGCATGTATGAAGGAAGGCCCCACACCACTTGTGGCACACTGTGAGCCACCATCCTATTGCCAAGGATGACTGAGGAAGCTGCTACTATATTTATTAGTGCAGTCATTATTACTTCCTTCTCTTTGGACTTGCCTGGTTCCTGGATGGCCCATCTCTTAGGGCCAGTGAGGAGTCTTTCCTGTTACCCACCCAGGAAAAACGCCTTCCCTCTTGGGGGGTACCCCTGAAGCTGAAGGCCAATTACCTCATCTTTATTTTCTAAGTCTCTTTGCCATTATGAACCATGAACCTGTCCATACAACCAGTGCCTTGGATCACCACCTAGCCACCACACTCTAGAGGAGACCAATCACAGAGGAGGTTGTACCTACCACCTAGGGGGATGTTTGGTGACTGTGCCTCCTTGGCAGGACATGACAGGACACAAGGGTTAAGTTGTACTTCCATTGCTACCCATGTCTCCAGTACCACAGAGGGTATGTGGCGGCCGGTGGGGGCCCAGGAAACCGTAGGTAATAAAAGATAGAAAAGGACACTCAATTTCCCTTATCAGGTCCATGAGTAGGAGAGAGGCTTTGGTGGCATTAATTAGCAGATATCAATCAGCCAGCAGGTGAGGGTTTGGGCAGGAAGGAAAGCAGACTGCACAGGGAAGGGCTGGACGGGAACAGAGAGACTGAGGAGGGTGGGGGCGGCACACAGGGGGGAATTAACACACAGTGAATTACAAGGCAGCAGAGAGGGTGTGCAGGAGGCTTAGCCAGGCTCTGGGGATGCAAACAGGCTGCTGAGACTCATCCCTCAGGCAGATCTCTGCAAGAATGTCACAAGCAGGCTTCTATCCCTCTCAGTGCCCCATGGGGAGTGATGGATTACTCAAACCATAACTCCCAGCCTTCGAGGAGTACCATGGAGAAGATGTCACAGGTCACTAAATGTCATCAACCAACATGGTGGTGCATGCCTTTAATACCACCCCTTGGGAGGCAGAGGCAGGCGGAGCTCTGGGTTTGAGGCCAGCCTGGTCTGTAGAGTGAGTTTCAGGACAGCCAGGGCTACACAGAGAAACTCTGTCTTGAAGAGAAAAAAAAGGAAGGAGAGCGAGAGAGAGAGACAAAGAGAGAAAGGAAGAAGAGCTGCAGTGACTGGAAGGTTCTCAGACCATGCAATCGTAGAGTTGCTCAAGGACAGCCCAGGGAGACCCTGCACAAGGGACCTGGGGCCTGTGTTCTAAAGGGACACTCACTGGGGTTACAGACATGCTCACAAGCCCTAATCTCCAAAAGCCTGGAATGTGTAGACCCCAGACACAGGTGGGGGGTGTGTGTGTGCCATGGGGGCCTGCTGGCCTTCCTGCCCAGGCTCTGCCCATCTAGCCTAGTAAGTAGCCACAGTAGAGGACAGACAGACAGATGCCATGGCCAGACCCTGGCATGGCAGAAAACAACCTGAAACACTTGCTCAGAGTTTATACCCCCATATAAGGGTCTTGCAAGAGGCTGGCCTGCTCTAGGGTTTGGGGGCAGGGCAGGCAGCCACTTAGAAAACTCTTTGCTGCTGTGGGAGAGAGCACTCAGAAGGCTAGCTTTCAACTGCTGGTGGCCCAGCAGGCTCAACCTCTGGGGATAAAATGCCTTCTCTCCGTGCTGGACAGAGTTCTGAAAACCCCAGGCTGCCAACAGTGTTTGCTGTCAGTATCTAAAACCATATTGCTGCTTTCTAGTACTTGAGGAAAATACTAGAAGGGAAAACAGGAGTAGACATGGTTAGCTCCAGGAGAGGACTGGGTAGCAGAAGAGAAACGTAGCATTGTTAATCACATTCAGAAAATATGCCAGGCAGAAAAAGATGGAAATGCAATTTGTGATACATGTACTTATTATATAAACAAAACAGTTCATCAGTGAACCACCACAAAGTGTGAGGGAGAACTATTCGTGTGGATGTGCAAAACACAGGCTGGCGGCAAAGGCGCCAGAGCCAACTGGTCACACCCATCACTCTGCCGGCCACTAGAGGTGACCCTAGGCAAGGCGGCCTTCGACCCGGTGCATCTACACTCCTCTCTAAAATGGGGCTGAGGTTAAATGTGTGCACACACAGAACACTTCTTGATCTCAGCACACAGGAAGCACAGGAATATTTAATGTCTTCACATGATACAGTAGGGGAACAGAGTGATTCCAGAAATGAACGATTTTAAGTTTATCTGTGATCTGGGTCCACCATGCTCTACTTTGCTCCGTACAGGAATCAGGCTGTTTTCTGGTGTATCTCTGCTGTCTATGCTGCCCACCCGTCTCTCACGGGAAGCCACCTCAGTTGGGGTAATGAAGTACACCAATATGCTCAGGTGGTCCTCATTTCACTCACTAATGACCCCAGATACAGACACTAAGACATGAGACACAGAAGGACAAATAAACTCCAGGGCAGCGATATTATGAAAATACAATATCTATGTGTTTCAGACATAGTAACCTATTTAGAGGTTCCAGGTTTTAGATCATCTCTGGTTAGTGGACAGGGCACCACTACAAATCTGTCTAAGCCACATAATGGGAGAGACCCTCTGTACAATGCTTATTCTGTGAGCATGTGGTACCCTCTCTGCATCTGGTTGTAGACCACAGGGTGCACACACTGTAGCGTGAGCCCTGTCTAAAGACTGCTGCACAACTCTAGTCCCAGGCAGTCTGAACTCCTTCCTTCTGCTTGCCCCTGACCAGAATCAACAAGACTCAACATGGTCTTAGTGTGGGCTCTAACATGTGAGCCCCCTAATCAATCTTCAAGTGCTTCCTTTCTCTCTGTAAGCCAATCCTCAAATGAGTGTTCCATCAGAAGTAGGATCAAGTCAGTAATTTAAAAGTGTCAGACACATGGTTCAGCGGTCACTTTCTGACTCTACAGAGGATGAAGGGTAGATTCCCAGTCACCACACAGAAGATCACAATCATTTGTGACTCCAGTTCCAGGAGACCTGACGCCCTCTTCTGGCTTCCTCAGGCACATGATGCACAGCTCTACATGCAGGCAAAACACCCAGCCATACACATTAAATATAATTTTTAATAAAAGGACACTTGGTCTGCCCCTGCCCTTAGTGTGAGCTTCACAAATGGTGGCAGGAGACCCTTATTAATTACCCACACGATTCCACATGCATATGTATGCAAAATTGTCAAGTCAGTGTATAAGACAAAGAAGGGGGCCGCTGCTTACTTCACGTCCTCCTATTTATGGTTCTGGTTTCCGGAGACAGAGAGTCTCTTCTGCTAGGTAGCCTGGCTGACCTAGAACTTGCTATGCACAACAGACTGGCCTCAAACTGAAGGCAAGCCTCTGTTTTTGGAGTGCTGAGATTACAGGTGTGTGCCTCCACACTCACTCTGTTTCTCATCCACAGGAACTAGTCTTTGGATAGGAAATGCTGGTGCAAAGCAGGCTTGTGTCACTACCGGTAACTGTGACAACCATGGCAGCTGTGGCAGATTTGAGTGATGTCATCCTGGGATTCCTATTGGGGTCTTCTGGGATTCCCATTTTGCAGATGGGAACACTGAGGCTCAGAAAAACCTAACACAAACCCCATAAGGCAGATCTAGGACAGGAGCCCTGCTGGTCTGGCTCCAAGTCTATGTCCCCAACAATCACCCCGCTTACCTGTCCCTCTAACTTGGCACAGATGCAAAAGAAAAATATACAATCTAGGAGACTGAGTCTTCTGAATACTCCTTCCCCCCAAGGTGTTATGAGGGCAAGTCCAACAGAAGGAAGATGTACTGATCCAGGAGACCAACAGGTGCCACTCCTGAGTTATCACTCTGACACTATCTGACCCAGAATAGTAAGCTGAGGGCTGGGCCAGGGTGGCTGTGCCCAGTTTGGCTTGGGGTTAGTGGAGCAATCCAGGCTGAGGTGTCTTAAGCACCAGCCTGACATTACATCTGTGCTGAGGCAGCACAGGACAGATTTAACAACTACTGAATGTGTAATCCCAGGAGACTGATCTCCTTACAAAGGATGCACTAACCAGGTGCCTGGCAAACCCACCCAAGGCTTAGAGTGCCAAGGGACCACTTCTGAATCCTCTAGGCTTGCCAAAGGTTAGTGTCGGCAACATCATCTCCAACCCCTGTCCACAGGCCAGTGCCTTCCTGTGGGGCACACATGAGTCTCACACACACGGGACTTGAATTACCTCAATCCACGCTGGCACTCACGAGTTAGCACACCTCTGCTTTGTTGCCGTGTGTGTTATGGTCATCTTTTAGGGCCGCGGCTGACCAAAAAAAACCATGTAGAGTCAGACAGACAAAGCCACGAATCATGTAGCTAGAAAGAGAAGGGGTTCACTGCCAGAGGGAGCAGCATGTCTCCGACTCAGTGAAGCCCAATTCTGGAGCACAGGACAGGACCTTAAATTGTACAGAGAAAGGACCCTAGGTGTGTGCAATATGTAATCAGATGGGCTCTCATTGTTCACCCCGACAAAGAGAGGCTCTCAGTGGAGCAGAGGGTGAAGACTTTCTGAGGGCCTGAAATGCACTGTGCATACACTTCCTGCCCCTGAAGCTTCGAGATCTCAACGCTGAGACAAGGGAAAGCTCCAGCAGGTGGCCACGGTGAGCTCCCAGGTGACGCACTGTCCCAGGATGGACTCCACATCTGGATCTCACAGCCTCATGTCACCCTGTTTAGTTTAACTACAAAGGTCAAGTTCTCTTTCTCTCATGTCACAGGTCAAGTGACAGGCTCAGGCCACACAGCTTCTGGGCTAGAATCTGAACCTGACCCAACTGCTAAGGCCCTGCTCCTAAGCCCTTCCTTCTCTCTGCCCACAGCTAAGGTAAAAGAAGGGAGCTGCTTTCCACTGTAATGCCAATAAACTTCAGGAACTATGTGCTGATTTGACTTGTGGGTTCAAGGAATTTGCTCTTCAAATATTATCAATTCTCTACACCTATTGCAGGTCCTAATAAGATGACAGGTAAATCTGATGAGCTCCTGGCAGTCCATAAACATTACTGACCCTTCTCAATACTACTCCCCTCAATCCCATAGTAGAGAGAATGGCCTTAAGTGGGTTGGCAAGGTCATCTAGGCAAACATCAAAAGCATATCTATGGGACTGGGGGAGCCTAGAGCCCCTTACCACACCTGCCCCAACCCCACCATGACTCACCTGGGATGTGTTTGGCCCAGCCAATGATGACTGCAATCTCCCGACCTGCCAAGTTACAGAGCCTGGTCAGGGCCTTGATATCTCCCTCAGGCATACCAGGGGGAGGCATAGCATACAGCTTGTCTGGTTCAGCCACCAGTAGATATGAAACAATCTTAGTCACTGTAATGAGCAAAGAGGGAGCAAACAGTAAATTCTTGGTAAGAAAGGAAGGGTGAGGGTGAAGCCCTGGGGGTCAAATGTGGCTGCCATATGTCTGTCTCCTGACATCCCAAAGCTGATGGCTGCAGTGATAAGGGCACTGAGATGTCTCCTGCAATTGGAAGCCACTCAGACGACCCAGGCCTAGCAGTACTAGGAGGATAGCCATGCATGGGGACAAGGTCTGGGTGCTGGGGCTCTTATTTCACATGGAGGCCAGTTCTGTGCCATTCCATATAGACAGGCCTTCTGATGAAGCCAGGCAATACCAGGCACTGTTGGCAGTCTTTAGATCCACACCACTCACTACCCACCAGAGGGAGGACAGAATAGCCCCAGTGGGTCACCCACCAACCCGATGCTCCATCTGCCCATGCCAGCGTGTTTCCATGCATGTGCGGGATACCCTCAGGGGTCCCATCCCACTCCCCATAATAATTCATATCAAAGGATGCCAGGTATTCCAGGCTGAAAAGGGCAGGCAGGGTGGCTGCCTGGTACACACTTGGCTTTTTAGCAGGTGGGAAAAATCTGTAAGCTGAGGTAGGGGCTGTTCTCTGAGTCCAGTTGTCGCTTGTAATTCCGGAGCCCTCCATGCACTCAGTCAAGACACACACCTGTCAGAGAAGAAAGACGTTGGTATCAAGAGCTGTTCCAAATCTCCAGGGGAGGAGGCACTGCTTTGGAACTGTAGCCGTGGCTGAGAGCTTCATGGCCATCCAGCCTCATGCCAGGAAGTGAGCCATCATCTGAAGGATCAGCCCAATTTGACTTGCTGGCCTGGTCCCATCTCTCCAGGTACAGCATCCTCCTAAAATCACACTGAAACCCTTAGCCTGAGCCTTCATCTCTAAAAGCAAGACACAATAAAGCCCTCTGCCAAGGGTCCTTACCTTGGTTCTGCTCTGTATCCAGGGAGGGCTGAGATCACAAAGCTGGCAAAGAGGGGCTAGGGATGTAGGTCAGTTGGTACAGTGCAAAGCCCAGCATATACAAAGCCCTAGGTTCGATCCCCAACACTTGCATAAAAAAAAAAAAAAACGAGTATAGTGGTATGTGCCTATAATCCCAGCACCAAGGTGATGACAGGGAATCTACATCTAGCCTGGGCTACATGAGATTGACTCAAAAGTAAAACGGCAGATGAAAAGAGAGAGACAGCTGGGTTATTGCCTCAGCTTCTAGGTTCTTCTAAAGTTCAACCCCTGTTCTGTCCCCTAAAGGTAAGAGTACCCCCACCTCAAGGCCTGCCCTTCCCTTTCCCAGAAGACTTGCAGACCTGTCTGCAGTCTTGACCCGCCCACTCTACTCAGCCCATCCCAAGCTGCACAAGAGGAAGTCAAAATTAGCCACTTGATAGAAGGATGATTTCCATCCCATTCATATTCTTTGATAGTATGTACAACTAGCTACATCCAAACAGTCCCAGGGAAAAGAAGAAATTGCCTAGAGAATGATAGCAATTAAAAGTGACATGATTTTGTAGGTGGGACAATGCCTTTGGGGCACACCCACACCCAGTTTCAACAAAAGGCCACAGCTCACATCCTCTCCAGAGGGCAAAGGCCATCCTGGAGCTATGGATGCAGGAGCCAAGCCCAACAAGAGGGAACTGGTTCTTAGGGAGCTAGTTACATTTCAGCCATGCCTAGTTTGGGGTCATCTCCAAAACTGGCCTTGAAGCTGTAGTGCCCTGGAACTCCCAAGTTGGGTACCTGCTGCCCTGCTTGCCTGACCTTGACCTTGATGTCCTCCCTATGCTGATTCCCTGCCGGTTTCCACCCTCCTCAATACTTAAGGGAAGTTCCTTGTTTGTGTTTCCTGCATTTAGTGTAAACAGCTTAGATGCAAAAATGTAGAATATTCAGTAGCGAACTTCTGCCCTCCGGGGTTCCTCCATTGTGCTGTAAACCTGTATTTAAGGTTCTCTCCCTTCTTCAATAAATGGCATTCGGCATCCCCTGGCACGAATGACCCTCTGTCTTTTTCTCTGTTTTTCGATCCACAGCCCTTCGCTCGGACATGGTAAACTGGTGGTGGTCGCGCGGGTGCTACTGCAACAAATGGAGGTTCCACCAAGATCCGAGAAAGAAGGGAAGAGCTGATGGACACCTGGGAAATTCTGGCGCCAGCAGTTTAAAGAAAAAGGAGAAGGGTGAATTGAAATGGGTGCAGGTAGCTCACAGTTAATTGGACTGCTGAAGCAGGAAGGCACCAAAGGTAAGAAAGAGCAAGACGGCTAAAGATTTAAAATAAAAAAGGAAATCTTCCCAATAGAGAAGAGGGAAGGAAAGGAAATTTCCCCTTAGAAAAGGGAGAAAATTTTAATCAAGTAAAAAGGATTTTCCCGGTAAAAAGGGGAAAAATTTTTGAAACTAGGCCTAAAGATTTTGGGGCCTTGTAGAGGAAGGATGGAAGAAAGAGAAAAGCCTCTTCCCAGTGGAATGGAGGAAGAAAGGGCTCTTCCCAATGTAGAAGTTTCAGGATTGCTAGAGCTCTGAACTCTTTCTGCCTGCCAGCGCAGAGCGGCAGCATCTGAATTACAGGGAGTCAGCAGGTAGGCCTCACTGTTGCTGGCTGAACAAGCAAGCAAACCCAGAAGTTCAAGTTTTGTTGTCTGTTTGCTTGACTTTGGTTTAAATGTTTTTTACTTTTCCCTTAGAGTGGGAATAATTCAATATTTAGGATCCCTTCGTGGGAAATGTTTTTCTGTTTTTCCCTTATGGTGGGAATAACTCATAATTAGATAGTCTCTTCATGGGAGTAAGAGGAAGTTTAAACTGGAATGCATGTGCTTGTGGTGGACAAAGGTGCTTGTGATGGAGTGTGAGATGTCCAGGCAGGCAGGCAGGTACACACCATGGGAGGTGGAGCTGCGATGGAGCGTGGCCGGCAGGTG
>NW_023413551.1:0-24281 GCF_903995425.1 Onychomys torridus | reverse complement strand
GCCTGCCCCACCTTAATTATAATATTTGTTTCCAAAGTCTTCAGGGATCCTGTTTATGGAGGATCGCAGTGATAACATCAATCAGCGCACCAGTCTAGTGTTTCTTTTGAAAATGACTCTGCTGTTCCTAAACCAACACAAGCAGAAGAAAGGGTTCCTTTATAGCACTGATGTACCCCATTTCAGAAACACATGCTTGTAACATTGGTATATGGTCAATTTTACTACATTTTAGAAGGTATATGCGTCCATCCTACGCCGTGGATATGCTAAGTATGTGTTCAGGTCTAAGGCTACTCCCTAGCAAGCTGCTCCTCAGACTGATTCTCGACTAGCACCAGACCGAGGGAACGGGTGAAGGTTCTAGGATAAGTGGATTCGGCGAGTGACGACAGCGAAGACACAGGTGTATGTTGTGAAAGAGCGTGCTAGCAATTTTACTCATGACCAAGCAGTAGAATTGTTTTATACAGTATACTTGACTGCGAAACATGCAAATCGGCCTCAGTAGGGTGAATTAAGACATTAGAATGTAAGCAAAATAGCTCAAGATTACACACTTTTCTCAGAATGATTAACAGATCTTCATGAGTATAGGCCTTTTAATTTTTTCTTTTGTGGTTCCTCATCCAGACAGAAGGAATATTACGGCCCTAGCTTGTAGTTTTTCTTCTTACACCTTTCGTTCATATCTATCCAAAATTAAAACCCTTTCCATGCTCAGTGCTCGTTCTGGATCCATGGTGTCCTTTATAGATGTGAAGAATGGTGTTTTACAACCTTTTGGCCTGCGGGTGAGAAGGGCACCAGGAGGGGTCAGCAGTGTACCTAGCTTAATTCTTATCCATGAACCTGATATACTATAATGCCAGTGTCTTGTATTTCATACCTATTAATGATTCACCCATCGGTTCTTCACCATGCTTTACGTCATAAGCTCCCATGTATAAAGCTATATTGCTGCTAGAATAATATTATTATATCTATGATTAAAGTTTAGGGGTGTTTGCCACCACAAACCCTTGATGAGAAAACTCTATTTGTCCCTGCGATAATCTTGTAGAGAAGACTAATGTCCTGAGTTAAGCCTGACTTGCTTGGCCAGCAGCTTGGTTCAGGCCTGCATCGTTGTGAATTGCCTATGACTTAGTCGCCTGTACCTTTTACTTTCATTCTCTCTCGCTAGAATCTTTGTCCTTTCTGAATCTAAGTTCTTTACTCTCTGAAATCATTCATGAATTCCCCCAAACTTTTAGGGACCCTCTTGAACTGTTTTGTCTAGTAGCTTGATCCATAGGTGGGGCGGATATATTGGATGCAGTCACTCATTTGAGGAAATCATCACGTTTCTTTAATTAAGGGGCAACATCAGAGGATACAGTGTATAAGAGTTATTTACTCTTGCGAACTTCATACACAAGAAACAGTCAACAATAACCCCTTACAGCTGCGACCCAAAGAGAGAAACCCGCAGAGTAACGACCACGACCAAGCCACATCGCAAGCACCAGCATTCTCGCGGTCACCAGCGTTCCGTACACAGTCAGACCATCGAGCACACCTTGTTCACGCCGAGCACCTTGAATAGCAGCGTAAACGCACCAGGGCATGACGCCGTGGGCTACTGAGCACCCCTCTTCCCCCAGTATACCTACCTCAATCTATGGGCACTTGTCACAGATGACACGGGTTGGTAGAGCTGGCACAAAGCACATTTCTGATTGCCCGAAACATTGTTATTGATCTAACCCAAGAACAGTTACAGATGTACCTCATGTGTGTCTGTGGACAACAAGAGGTTTCATTCTCATGAAACATTCAAAACACCCCATTGAAGCCCCTGAGACAGTATTCACCCTACCAGCCTCAGCATCGGAACGAACCATATTCATTTCTCTCTATACTATTGATATTATTAATGCATTCCTTTCAGGAAGATCAGATCTAGCTGTGGGTGCCTGGTCCATTGCTCTAAAGGGTTCCAAGATCAAAAAAGTTTCTCCTGGAACACCCAGAGTACTATCTCAAGACCAGAGCAGTCCGTGATCAAGCTCACCCTGACAAGCCAATCTGTACAAAGCCCTTTCTGCCTCTTCCTCTCAGGCATCATGAACCATGGCATTTCCACTTACAAGAGGAGACAACACAAAATAAAGATCGGAATACATGGCCCATGATCATTGGGAACGCCAGAGGAGGGCCACAGCGCAGTACGTTACTAAAGGAACGCCGGACACCAATTTGCTTCCACAACCCCCGCCCGTCCCCACACCCATTGACAGAGACTTCAGCACTTCCTGAACTTAGCAAACAGCTCCCCATCTCCCTCTGCGCCTGGAACTCGCCATCTGGCCAGAGGTAGTGCTGGTGATATCAGAGAGGCCAAATCCCCTGACCTGACCCGACACCAGCCACCCCGGAGACTGCCCAAAATGGCCCCATTCCAGGCCAATCGGCAGGCCTGAGCGAAAAGTGCGCTCCCCTATTTTGGGCATACGCAAGACAGACCTGCAGTCTCCACACCTGCCCCCACACCATTTTGCTGAGACCCCAGCCAAGTTCTCTGAGAATAACATGCAGAACCAGGCCTCCAGCATTCCATCCTGCCTAGGAAAACTTCCCCTTGGACCAGAGGTGAGTGCCTGGGGATCACACCCAGAGAGACCCACCACTTGGTCACAGCCAGGCACCAGCCACTCCAGGGAAGACCTGCCCAACTGGACCCAAAGGTTCCTGGCCAATAGGGTAAGGATGCCCCATCCCCCACTAGATGGTTCCCCCTCTCCAAAACCCTCTGGTTGACCCTTACAAGCTTCCACGCCCTTGCCCCCACACCCATCTGACAGGAGACCCCAGCCACTTCCTGAGATTTAGAAAACCAGCCTCCAGCTCCATCTGCCCTGGAACTCCCATCGGGACCAGAGGTGAGTGCCTGGGGTATTATAGTCAGAGAGGCAACCACCTCTGGGGTCCCACCCCTGGGCACCAGCCATTCCGGGAGGACCTGCCTAAATTGCCCCAGTTTCAGCCAATTCCGCAGGCCCTGCCAGGAAGGCTCCCCTTTGCAATTACTGCAAGCGACCCTGCCAGTCTCCACACCCTGCCTCTACACCATTCCTGAGACCCCAACACTTCTGAGACTCAGACACCAGCCCCCAGCTTCCATTCCTGCCCTGGAAACTCCCATCGGCAAGAGGAGCTTCCCATCTGGAAACAAGATTAAGGAGTGGTGGGGGGGGGGGGTAAAGACCCCCCCCAAATGGGGGACTCCAAAGACTCAGAGTGCATGCCCCAAGGCCCAGCAGAGGACACGTGTTTGTAGTCATGGCTGTTCTATCCACACTCCAGTAAGTCCTACCATTTGACCCAGCTGGAAACTTCCCAGAGACAGTGGGAGGAAGGGGTACATGATGTGTGATTTGTACCCTCTCTGTGGGCATCCAGGACGCTAGGAGCCACACTGGCCAGAGTGCTGATGCTTGAGAGGGAGAAAAGAATCCATCAGTCCAGGCCAGAGGGAGGTTTCTGTTCATTTCTTCCATTCCAGCTCAGGGTGCATATGGTCTCTCCCTTGTCTGCTCAGAGACCTTGACTTATATGTCTCCTCTCTGCATTTTGTCACCTGCCTTGGAGAACCCTCAGTACTCAAGAAGTTGGGGAGCTTTGCTTCATAGCAGCTCTAAATTTGTAAACATGGTTGAGTCCATAGCAATGTTCTAGAACAGTCAGTGCATAGAAAAGTAGTACTGCTTCTTTGTGTACGTGAAGCTACAGGTCCAAATAAACAAAGTCCATCTTAGTGAGATAGAGAGCACCTAACTTACTTACTGTGTGGTGTTGTCCCAAGAGCATGTTCTCCTGCCCTTGCAATACAAAGTCTATTTTCGGTCTCTGGGAATGTGAGTGCCCCAGGAATCTTGCCTGCTACAGTGACATGATAGTTTGCTTTTGAGTCTCTATGATGTCTCCCAGCATGCTGAGTTGAGAGCCCTTGCTGTAGTAGCAGGTATCAGAATTTCACTAGGGCTGTATCTATGGCCCTGAACCTGAGGTCTCCCCTTTTCAGATCTAGCATATAATATTTCAGTAGAGATAACCAGTTCCCCTGGCTTTAAGAATCTTCCACCAGTCATCCTCATGGTGCCTATGGCCGTGAGCAAGGGGTATGATTGAGATGTCTTATTTAGACCTGAATGCTCCACCTTCTCTTGTGTGCTGCTGCACAGTGACCAACTCCTACTGCAAAGAACATCTGGCCCTGAGCTGACCAGGAGATATGATGTACATGGGTGATGTGAAAGCTGACAGGCCCAGCAGCCTTGGATCCCCTGTTGTCTTTGGTCAGGAAGAGCAGGAAGGGACTCTAGAAGGAGGAATGAAGTCTGAGCACAGGTGCTGCTCCCAGGTTGTGTAGTTCCCATTGAGCTCAGGGCACATCCTACAGTCCCATGGGTTTGGAGTAGTCTGAAAACTGTTCTCAGTCTTGGAAGGGTGGAGTGAAAGCAGTGGTTTCCAAGGGCCTCAGATTGTCTCCAGAGAGCCTGAGTTCCCGGCTGCTTCTGGCTTCTACTGCTTCTCTGTAGGAAGAAGAGTTTCTACACCAGTGTTGCCCCATCCTCCTTCCTGAACCCCCAGAGTCCCCCCATAAAGACACACTGCTGCAGCTGCCACTACCACCATGGCCTCTTCTCCTAACTGACTTCTGGATGGTATTTTGCAATCAGCTTCATCTTAGGATAATCCCTAAGGGCACATGGTAGGGAATACACATGGAGAAGCAGAGAGAGAGAGAGAGAGAGAGAGAGAGAGAGAGAGAGAGAGAGAGAGAGAGAGAGAGAGAGAGATTCATTGGGGGAACTGAGGCATTAAGAGGAAGGGTCCTGAGGCTCCACATTGGGATTTTCCAGCAAGAGATGACTTTCTTGTGTTCTATTCGGGACCTTGCCACCAATCTTCCAGGTACACAGTTTTATCTTTTGACCTGCTCCAATACTTGGCTGCCATAGCCAGTGGCTTTAGTCTATTCACTGAGGCTGATGCTCCATGAACGGAACCTGTGAATGCATCTTGGGCCTCATATGACTGTGGATTCTCATCCTGTGCTCCTCGGTTGTGTGGACCTGAGATGTGCTGTTGACACTCTTCCTGGGGAGACAGGAGGAACTGGGAACAAACATCTACTAAGCTCACTTGGAGCTATCCAGCCTTTTACTTCCTGTGTCTTACCCATCTCTCCTGTACTATAAAATGTTTCACCTCCATTTGGAATGTCTTATGTCTTCAGGAGCTTTCCTCCAAATGGAATGTCTTATCTTGGAGGAAACTGCTACACAAATGTGTATCCAGCTGCAGGGCTAGATCCTGTTGAGGCATGCTCTAGGTGACCACATGTCTGGCTCTGGTTCTGACTGGCCTTCCTATCAATTACATGATTAGAAGCTGCTTTTCTGTAGCTCCAAGTCCTGTTCAAGGAACCAGTTCGAGTGTGTCTATGAGAGGGCACCATCATAAAACATGGACAGAGTCTGTGGGGAGACCAGGTAAATATGTGTGAAAAGGGATCTGTACTTCTGATTGGCTGACTACACATGACTGGCTGCTATCTATGTCTAAGGGAAAGAGCTTTTATTGACACTTTAGGAGGAAAGACTTGATGCTATTCATTGAGGACATTTTGTAATCATCCCTTCACTTGGATATCCCAAATCTACACACAGTTTCCTCCTGAAGTCACAGGGCTCTGTTTCTATGACTTCCCTTGGGTATTTGGACTTACAAAAGTGGGAGCCCCCACTTCAGGGACTCTGAGTTCCTGTCTTACTGCAGGGTTTACCATGAACTTAAAGAACTTTCCACTCACAGAGAGCACTCTGAGCATAAACACCATGTAGGTTTTTATCCTTACCTTCTGGATATTTCTCTCAAGCACTCTCAGTCAAAAGCAGCAATGATGTATGTCCTCCCCTTCAATGAAAGGCTGGATATTGCCTCAAATACCATGACCTGTTTGATTTAGCTAATACCCAGCATTATCTGACAGGGCTTTCTTATTTCTAGGCATGGTGTTCACATTTACAGGTTGAGATGTTTGCCCTACTATATAATTAGAATTCCTGGGGGCCATGCTGCAGCTCTATACACAGCTAAGCCTCCAGTTCTAATACCTCTTTTTTAAAATAATTAGTTAATTGAGAAAAAGCCAGACATTTATATGGACACCTGTGACCCTTGGGAGGGTGTAACACAAGGAAGTACAGCACTGGTCAGCCTGATGTACACAAAGTGAAGAAACAAACCAAAGGACAACACTGCATTTTCTCTCTCAAGTCCTATTAACAACCCACCCCAACCCCAGCACTCTGAAACACGGTCAATGATAGCAGTCCCTCTACCACAAGAACTGCACACTACCTCTCCCCTGTTTATGGCCTTCCAGAGTCTGTGGTGCTTACTCTGTCCAGGTATTGTGTGAAGGCCCCCTCCACCCACAGTAGTTTGTACTGCAACACAAAGAGTACAGTTGGTGCAGTGTCTGAACTTGCAGAGCTGAGAAGCACTGGACAGGACATTCTATAAGCATTCTAATGCAGATTCTTCACCTGCTCTCTGGAGTCTGTTAACTTTTCCAAGGGTTGCACTGGCATTTTTGCAGTGCTGCACAACACACTGTAAACATAAGACCAAAATGCCAGTGCTGAAGGTGGAGGTCCAGGACTGGCCTGAGCTTTCAGAGTCCTTGAAGACTCTTGAAGCAGATACGCACAGAGCTGACCCTGTTCACTCAGTCTTCATCTCATGTGTCATAGAGACTTGGAAATGTGGTGTCTGGGATGATGAGAAATTCTCCAGTCTTCAGAAATTCCAAGCCTCATGTGCTCATTTTGAGTTTTCCCTGCCTTCCCCACTCTCCATGCTAAAACCCACCTGAAATCTCCCAGAGCCCCATTCCCAAGCTGTTCTGTGGGGTCCAAAAGCATGGGCCAGGGCAGACAGACAGATCTGAGCAGGTCACCTAAAGGTAAGATTCAGTTTAGTTCCCAGATCCTATGCTTGGGCCACGCCCCAGCCCATTTCCACTTCAGAGACCCACCCACTAATGTAGGAGGCACACAGAAAGACAATAGCAGTCTTGTAAGAGGAGGGCCTGAACCTTTGTGACAGCAACCTGCTGTGAGCCTCCAGGGCAAGGCTGCTGCCAAAGACCCCAGGGAAGTTGCAGGTCACTAGGCTTCTGAGGATCAGCAGCCATGGAGAAACTCCACAATTACAACAACAACTTCTACTATGATTTGGAGGCCCATGAGGTGGTCAACGGTCCCCACCATGAACAGGAGGGAGCAGCCAAAGCATGTGGCAGCCTCTATGAAGAGCTCTAAGCCTGGACGTCAGTGAGAACCAACAGGGCAACCTCAACCACAAAGGGCACATGAGCCCTTACAACAGCCTGAGTCCTGAAGATGAGCACAGCAACCAGGCTCCCATGGAGGCAGACCCAAAGGAGCCAGCCATCTTGCTGGCTGAGGTTCCAAGGCGCCAGCCCAGCAGGTACCAAATCCAGTTCCACTTCACACAGTGGCAGGTGCAGGAAATGGGGACCATTTTCCAAGAAACCCAGTACCCTGATGTACCACAAGGTATGTGGCTGGCATCAGGAGGCACCCTGGCATCCAGGAACTAGTGTTCATATTGATCTTGCCTTTACTCCTTCTGGGTCCTGTCCTCCCATATTTCCAAACCACAGGTAGCTTCTACCCCATGATGGTTATGTAGAAGTAGATTTGTGGCATCGAGTTCAGTGTTTGAATCAAGGTTAGTGTTTTCATGCAGTGGTGGCATGAGACAGGTGTGCTTCTTGCTCATGTCCTTCTTTATCTCTGTTCTCAACTGTGGTGCAACATGGGTGAATGAAAATCATGTAGAAACTCAAACTATTGTGGTGCTTTAGAATTCTGCAATGCTATGATTTGTCTGACAGAGCTCTAGAAGTCCATTCCTCTTGACAAACAGTATCTTCTTCCTCCCCAGAACCTGATGTCTTCTTCCTTCCTGGTGTAAACAGTAGTGCTCTAAAGGCCTCCTGTGATAGAGGTCAATGTCCTTTTTTGACTGATTTGACATAGTTCTCAGGTATCTCAGCCATAGTTTCTGCTGGTGTTCACATCCCTTTGGATCTGAATCTCACACTACTGTATCAGCATACCCTGTCTTTGTTCAGAATCCCTCCTCTGAGGAGTTCAGGTTGTTTTGCCTTGTGGCTATGGTGGTGGGTTGATGTTACCTAGGCTGACAAAACCCTCTTTATCTTCAGGCTTCTGGTCTTGGCTGTGTAAACTCTGAAGTTACTGGATGAGGTTTTTTTGTTATCAATGCTTTTCCTCACGTAGTACATGAGTAGATATTTCCACCCACAGTCTAGAAGATACTGTTTTCTCTGCGTCCTCACCTCTTGATTGTGTTAGCTACCCCACTGGGTAGGAGACTGTGACAGTGTTCTTTCCAATCATTTTTCTATTCTGTGGTTGTTTTTGTCACTCTTGTTTGTCTTGGTGAGGTTGAAGGCAGGGAATATGTATGCTCCACAGGCAGTCCACTAAATCTATGGCCACAGCCACCCATTTCTTGGCGGATACTAAAGGGATGTTTGGCTTCTCTAAAATTGGACTTCCTTTGGAGTCCTTGCTGAAATGGACTTCCCAATATAAGCCAAGCTAATCTTGTTCTTGAGGCTATGCTCTCTCTGGTGTTCACTTACTGGGAATGCAATTCTGAGACCCCTTGCCTTGGCTACCAGCCTCCTCTTAATGGTTCAGATAGGGTCTCTCTACCTTCCTTAAGCTGACCTTGAACTTAAACTATAGCCCACTCAGGCCTTATATTGTGACACTTCAGCCTTAGTTTCCCAAGTAGCTGGAATTACAGGTCTCCATTATCATTTCTGTCTATACACTCTTGGTTGTGTCCTATTATACATGAAAGATTATATTTTTGATGGGCTCTATTTTATCTCATTTTCTCCCTCTTCTCATGGAATAATTGCACCATAAAATACTCTTTCATGTGAGCATTTCAAAACTGCCTTGTGGGTTCAAAAGAGATTTATGGGGTCAAATGATACTCCATGATGTGTTTTTCCCATCAGAGGAGCAATGGCTAAATATATTAATCTAATCCTTTCTCCCTCTGATTTCATGATTGGTTTAACAACAAGAGAGTTAAACTTAGGAAGAATCAGAAGGCAATAATGACAAATATGAATCCCCCACCTACCAAGAAAGACCTCACCATAAAGACTTTGGTGGAGTCCAAGAATGTCACCATTCTCCAGGAGCAAATGAGGGATAGGATTGTCTGGTCTCAGGACTTTAACATCCATGCTGGCCAGGATATTCCTATCTTTTCCTCCTTACATTAGCACTAAAGTACAGAATTATCCATTTACTCCTGGTGTGTGCCCTCCACAAAAAGGCTGTTTTATTACAATTTCTATCGAAGGCTGTAGCTGAAGTTTTCCTGTGTCCCACCTGGCCTGTGGTCAGGACAAATCTCTCTCACCCACCAGTCCTGCATCAGCTTGGGCCCAAATAAACACACACAGGCTAACATTATTTTTAAATTATGGCCATGGTAGCCTTCTTGCTAGCTAGCTCTTATATCTTAAATTAACCAATTTCTATAAATCTATACTTTGCCACTTGACTCATGGCTTGCCTGTACCTTTACATCTTGCTCCCCTTGGTGGTGGTGTCTCCTCTGCTCTGTGTTTCTCTTTCCTTTCTCTGTAGTTAGACCCTCTTATCTAACCTAATTCTGCTTCACCATTGGCCAAACAGCTTTATTCACCAACCAATCAGAGGAACACATAATCCTTCTTTTTGAATAGAAAGAAAAGGGGAAATGATGGGTGATGTCACTCTGTATTCTGTGAATGTGTTGCACTGATTGATTGGTAAATGAAATACTGATTGGCCCGTAGGCAGGCAGGATGTATAGGTAGGATAAGGAAGCAAGGAGAATTCTACCACTAGTCTTAGAGCTCCTGCAGAACCAGTCACTTCATATGCTCTAGCAGTTCCTATATGGGGTAGATGTTAGGGTGGGACAATTCAAGCCCCTGGATATGGACCTGGGTAGTAGTTGAGCTGGTCAGTCCTGGATACTGCGACTGGCCCCCTCAGATGAGGGGTGGAACCAGCTATCCTATACTTATGGCATCAGGACCAGCTCTCTCATGCCTGTGATGAGGGGTGGAGCCAACTCTCCTAACTACAGAGGACCAGCTCTTTATGCCTGAGTCATTGGGACCAGCTCTCCTGTGAGGTTCAGGGTTAGCACTCTTGCTGTAGTGTCTAGTGACATGTAGAGCCAGCTTTCCTAGGGCCAACAAAGGGCAGGTGCTGCTCAACACTGCCATTGGATTTCATCATGCATGGCCCCCTATGATAACATGGGTCACAGACATCAACACAGATCCCAGTTGCAGCAGTACCACAGATCTTGAGGTGTCCCTCCAGAGCATCTGGAGCACAGATGTCACCATATCCCCTGTGGCAGCTCAGGTCACTCAGATCAGTTTGGACATGTAAGCAGCATGGCTCTCAGACACCAACATGGTCTGAGGTGGGTAACCAGACCCTGGGAATCTGCATGGTTCTTGGTGGCAACAGTGGCCATGGATATCAACTCAGACCCTGGCTGCTGTAGGGCCATGGACTCAGAGATAGCCCTAGAATGCAGCTTGGGCCTTGACATACTGTGGCCTCAGGTGGTGGTACAGGCCATTCAGGGCTGTATGGCCCCAGAAGCAAAATGGCTGTGGCACACCAACATGATCTCTGATGGTAGACCAGACCTCAGGCAACTTCATGCCCCTTGGTGGTAACAGGAGCCATGGACATATACTTTGACCCTGGCTGCCATAGGGACATGGACCCAAACATGGCCCTCAGCTGAAGCTCAGTCCCTGATGTCACCATGGCTCAGGGTGGCAGCATAGGACACTCAGATCAGTATAGCCCCTGAGGTGTCATGATCCTCTGATACCTACTTGTCCACTGGTGGCAGCCAAGACACTGGGCATCCTGTGGCCTTTTCTTGTCAATATGGCCCATGGATGTCAACACATAGACCCTCTCTGCAGTAAGTCCATGGACCCAGACATGTCCCTTTTCAACTGACCGGCCCACGTATAATCACTTCCCTGTGTGACAAGCAGGCCATCCATCTCAGCTGGCTCCTCGCCAGGTGGGCCTGTGGGTGGCTTCCACCCACCTAAGCTGTTTTCTGTCTTTTTTTCCCCCAGAGCTGAGGACCAATCCCAGAGTCTTGTGCTACCACTGAGCTAAATCCCCAAACCCCCTGATCTGTTTTCTAATGAGAGACGACAGAAAGGTGGACATATGCAGATGGGAGGGTAAGTGGATAAGAACTGGGAGGAGTAGGGGGAAGGGAAATCATAATCAGGATATATTATGTGCCAAAAATATCTATTTTCATTAAAAGAAAACAGAAAGAATTGGTATGACCTTCCCCCCAAAAGTAGTCATCTCCATCAGTATTTTCTGTGCCCAACTTCTTAGATTCACCATTTGTAGGGTCACTACTGAATCCCTTTTTCAAAGGATCAAGTGAGCCTAAATCAAGAAGGCTTAAGTGATCCACTGTTTCACAATTCCCATGTACAGGGAACAGTCATCTGTGCAAAAAAATTCTCATGACTTAGAAATGTCACCCCCCAAATCCAGAAATTGTCATTTTGTTTAAATGGCATTTCCTATATCCTACAACATCCCAGAAATCACATGAAATTAAATAACTTGGTAATTCATGTTAGTATTAATAATATGAATGCTGAATTTTAGTGAAGCTGGACATTGAGTACATGGGTCACCAATTTTCCCTCTAGCTCCTGAACAAATATTGCACTCTAGGCATAGTTGTCCCTATCTGTAATGAGAAGAATCTTTTCAATATGAGGATGTATGTTCTGTAATATTACAGCTCTCACTCTTCCTCTCTTCTGCTCTCTGATTGATCAACCAGGCCTAAAATCAGAGGAGGACAGGATTGTATTTAGCATTGGCTTCCATCCCAGAGCCAGGAAAAAAAGCACTTTCAGCCACATAACACTGATGTTCTATTCAGTCAAAAAAGCAAACACCACCTGTGTGTCAGTTTCTGCAATAGGCCATGATTCTGTCTTTTCCCAGCAGTATAAACACTTCAGTGGGTCCTTTTTTATTGGATGGAATGAACGCTTAGCTTATGACTTGTTCCAGGTCCTTGATGTTAATAAAATATATGGTAACTGGATAAAGGAAAGTCTTCATTCTGACATTGGACCATCAGCTGTAGAATATCCTCCTCACTAGTGATATGTCCCTCTTGTTTGGACAGAGATTGTAGATCACAAAATGTTAGTGCATTTTAAAGGCCTATGGAGGGAGTAGATTTCTGTTTGTAAAAGTAATCTTCAGTATGAAATAATCAACAGAAATGAGCATGGATGGTTTTTAGTGACAAAATGTCCTTCAGGGGTTCCAATGGGACTGTTGGTACTTGAAATTTCTATAGAATGAACAGGTGGTAGGCAGAGAAGGCCTGGACAATGTTTTTACTTTGCAGCCTCCAGAGTTTGTGAAAGTTGACTAACTTAAACTAAATGACATACAGGACACTGAAATCTTTGCCATGTCCAGGAATTCACCAAAAAGGGTAACTTCCACCCATGGTAAATCTGAAAACTATATTCTTTCATGTAATAAAAAGTTCTCCAGGATCAGGATGAAGAATACCATCTCTGCTTCAACTACATTTCCAGAGTCCTGTCCAGCACAGAGGGCACACTAGGTAGGCTCTGATGCATCACCATGACATCTAAAGCCCATCTTTCTTCAAAAGTCCAAGAGTAAGATGGTCCCCAACTGTGTGGGGAAAATAGTCATAAGTGAGCTCTTCCTAAATATTGTCTAGCTATGGAAATATAGTCACATCTACCTATTAGATGTCACCATCCACTCAGGCTCCTAGTAAATGAGGGTACATTGTACTGGGAAGTTCTCAAACTGTACATTTGTGACTCCATTTACTTTCTCTCCCTGCCTATAATGTGGATGTATACTCTAAAGAAGACCAACCAAAGGTCCAGAATCCCTACTACCATCATGATGCTTCCATGACCTCTAATAAAGCCTCAGTGGCTGACTAATGTGGGCTCACAAGAAGTCAGAGTTCCCTGTGTTTGATTCCTAAAGCCTACCTATTATGTTTGTAAGAGAAAAGGGGAAATCAGAAATGAGGCTTTGAGAAAGTCACACCGAAGAGTGCGCAAACAGGAGTCCATGAGTGTTTTCTCTTGTGTCCTTTATACATGCTGTCTCTGAAGATGTAGTACAGCAGTCTCTAGAGCTGTAGTGCATCACCCTCTTTATAGTGGAAATGCACCAGCCTCTAGAGATGCAGTGCATCAGCCTCTCTAGAGCAGCAGTGCATCAGCCTCTCTAGATCTCCAGTGCATCAGCTTCTATAGAGATGTAGTGCATCAGTCTCTCTAGAACTGCAGTGCATCAACTTCTATAGAGCTGCACTGGACCAGTCTCTTGTGCTGAATTGAATCAGCCTCTAGAGATGCAGTGCATCAACCTCACTAATGTTGCAGTGCATCAGTTTCAAGAGCTGCAGCACATCAGACTCTCTAGAGTTGCAGTTCACCATCTTCTCTGGAGCTTCAGTGCAGCAGCCTCACTAGAGCTGCAGTGCATCAGCCTGTCTAGAGCTGCAGTGCATCAGCCTCTCTAGATCTGCAGTGCATCAGCCTCTCTAGAGCTGCCAAGCTGCAGTGCATCAGCCTCTCTAGAGCTGCAGTGCATCAGCCTCTCTAGCAAAAGATAAACAGGCTACAATCTACAACCCTAGAGAAGTCAGGTAAAGAGGTGGACCCTAAAATGGACATGTATGGATCACAACAGGAAGGGAAAATGGATACAATCTCCTGGGTAAACTGGGAAGTGGGTAGAAGGGAGAGGATGGGGGGTGGGAACATAAGAGATCTGGATGGCCCAGTTGGAGTAGGGATGGAAATGGAGAGCAATGAAAGAGATATCTTGACAGAGGAGCCATTATGAGACTAGGGAGAAATCTGGTGCTAGGGAAATCTCCAAGGACCTACAAGGATGACCCTAGAAAAGACTCCTAGCAATGGTGGAGAGGGTACCTTAATTGGCCTTCTCCTGTAGTCAGATGGGTGACTACCCTAATTGTCATCATATAACCTACATTCCGATGCAGAGATCCACATCCAAGCACTTGGCCAAACATTTAGAGTTCAGTTGAAGAGAGGGATGAGGGATTATATAAGCAAGGGTCATCATGACCACAACTGGAAAAATCACAGAGATAGCTGGCCTGAGTTAGTGGGAGCTCACGGACTCTGGAGTGATAGCTAGGGAGCATGCCTGGGACCAAACTAGGCCCTCTGAAACTGGGTGACAGCTGTGTGGCTTGGTCTGTTTGTGGGGTCCCTGACAGTGGGACCAGGACTAACCCTGGAACATGAAGTGGCTTTTTAGTGTGGATTCCCTATAGTGGGATGTATTGGTCAGCCTTAATGTGCTGGGGTGTGGCTTGGTACTGCCACAACTGGATGTACCAGGCTTTGTTGACTCACAATGGAGTCTTTATCCCCTATGGGTAGGGTGGAGATGGAGAGGGAGGGGGAAATGTGGTTGGTATGTAAAATGAAAAAAAAAATCTTAAACTGAAATACGTGTGCCTTTAGGACTAGGCTTCCCAAGACCCGAGGAACGCATTAGATTGTTCAATGGCTTTGCTTGGATTTACTGACCTTCACTTTGACTTCAGGCACATTCAAAGCTTGTTCAAGTTCTTCCCTGTGGAAAGAAAACCACGAATGTTTAGCATGCAGGTTTTACATAAAATGCAAAGTTATAAATGATTTCTATGTTTTTTATACTGTTATCCTCCCTTGCACCACCCATTTAACTTTCATTCTCAGAATTAGTCTTGCTTTTGAAATAGTTTCACCTATTACAACGGTTTCTAAACAACAGAGATGAATATTGTTAACACACCATTAAAAATCAAAATTAAATGCCAAAGTGTATGCTGAGCAAATTATACTAATTCAAAAAACAGCACCAGGGGAACGGAAAGGGAAATCGAAAGGAATTGATGGATAGATACACAGTCCCTAAAAAGATGACGAGACTACTGGTGAGGAGGACACCCAACAAAGTGTAAATCTTTAACACTGGTGAACTATACACTAGTGAGTATTTTGCCACACTACACTCATGTCTCTATAGTTTACAGAAAATAAATATGACTCTAAATGAGTGATGTTAACTATGTACACTTGTTTCAGGTCAACACTACACACTAGTACTCACCTTGACCCCTATACAAGGCACCCTCCTGTACCCACCACCAATGAAGAAGGCATCAGGAGATTAGGGAGGGATGATATGGAACCAGGGCCTGGAAGAATCAAAGGACACCTCAACCTGAGACAACAGGGAGGTTGGGGATAGCTCCTGGTGCAAGACACATACCTGGCAAGCGCATCTGGGTACTGGGTTTCTTTGAACAATTTTTCCATTTCCTCGACCTGCCCCAGTGTTAACTGAAATGAGGTTCACCACCACTTTAGGGATGAATGGCGCCTGGGAATCCGAATCACAGGCTCAGCTGAGGGCCCTGGCTCCTCCCGGTGAGGCTCTGAGGAAGAGGAGTTCGGGTCCCTACTCTCAGGGACCTGGTGAGCCTTGTTATTTCGGTCCATTGTGCAGCCTCCATCGCCTCCTCTAGGGTTGCCACCCACCATTGCCAAGGCAGCCTCTAAGGTGGAGACCTCAGCTATCTCCTCACCATTCTCATCCCTTACAACATATATATAGTCCCAATGGACCTTGTGGGCCATGACTAGTAGTGGGCCAAAGCCACAGAGAGAAGTGGGTCCCTAGGAATGACCGCCCCTAAGGCCTATTGCTAGGTCAGTCTCTACTACTGATGAGGCCCCAAGAAGGTCTGAGGAAAAGGTGACATCAACGTGTCATTCTGCGCATGCTCCATACATGCACATGTCTCCATGTTCCTCACGGCTGATGTCCACATGCTCGTCTCAAGATGGGTGCTATAGTCTTCTCCATCCATGACTGACTACTCTGGGCTTTTTGACCGCTTGCCGAGGTAGGTGGTATTTGCTTTGTTGCACAAATGGTGGGTGTGGACCAAAAGATGAGGAACTGAGGGAGCCATTGAGAAAAGCAGTGTGAAAGGCCATGTGAAGTTAAACTTTGCTTCTAGTGCGTGTATCCAGAATGAGTTTTAGCTTGTGAATGTGTGCATGTGCATGCTACCTGTTCCTCCTAGATGACACTGAAGGGTGAATTCTGTAGCATTGCAAGATGATTGGGGAATAGAGTATGGGACAAAGGTGGGAACACACCCTGACCACAGGACCTTTGTGTGAACATGTAGAAAATTTCTGGGGACCTCACCCTCCACCTAACACTGTTCCTCAGAGAACGGGCTTAGAACTAAGTGGACAAGATCAGATTAGTGGCTGCTAGTTCAAGAGTGCCTTCTAGTGTGTTGAATGCTAGCCAGCCATTGTTCTTCAAGCTCAACATCAAGATCTTGGGACTGTGTTTGAATATAATTCTAGTAAATGTCACTGTCTAAAACCATACAAAAGACACTCCCTCCACTCAAAAGAAAAATGATCTGTTTGAGAAATAATTACCTCATATTATAATAATCTTAAAATCTCTTTTAAATTCCACATGTAATATTTGCCTCAGGTCTTATCACTGAGGATGTTGATGCAGTCCCTTACTTCTGTTGGATTGAAGGTAAATACATAAGTCAGTCAGTATTTAAAATAATATTTGGCATGTGGAATATGGCATATGACACCTTTTCAGAAAAGTAATAGGTGCCTGAGTTAGGCACTGTCAGAAATGGGGGAGGATCAGTCCCCCTCTTCCTGCTAGATTCCCAGAAGTAAAGAAAAATTTACCTTGTTGGAGATTACAAATTGCTCCTGAAAATACAAAGAGGAGATTCTATTAATTATTTAGAGTATAAAATAGGTCTATCAAAAATTAGACCCAAAAGATGCAAATTAGGAGAGATCAATCAGGGACTCTTAATGACTTTCAATGATTATTTGGAGACATTTCTCATCTATGAACTTTTGCTGGGGTAAAATAATGATGAACTGAGTAATCTGTTCAAAACCTTAGAAGGTGACAAGGACTTAAGTAGTTCAAGAGAATTATCAACTGAAGCTGAGAGAGAATTGGCCTTGGTGGAAAAGAAAGTAGAGGAAAGACATGTGCATCATGTAGATCCAAAGCTTGATTGCATTTTGGTTATTTTATCCTTGATGCATTCTCCTGTAAGAAATTTGGTTGGGATGGATATTTCTACCAAATAAACAGAGTAAAAAATTAAAAACTTAATGTGGAAAAGATCTCTGACTTGATATTAAAAGGACAATCGAGACTCTGTCAATTAGCAGGAATAGACCCAACAGAAATTGTAGTACCGTTAACTAAGGAGGACATTGACAAATAATGAGTAGAAAATGAATCTTGGCAAGCATCTTGCAGTAATTTTTGGGGAGCGATTAACAGCAAATATCCCAAAAGTGATAGAATTCAACTTATAAAGAGAGCTGATTGGATTCTGCCTCATATTGTATGGGAAATACCCATATCTAGAGCGTGTAAATTTTATAAATGTGCAAACAAACAAGAAAAGGCAGGTCACAAATCAGAAAATTTAAGTAAAGTGTTTCAAAGTCCTTACAATTCAGTTCAAAAATCAGAATTGTATGCTAATCTGATGGTATTAATGAATTTTTCAGAACCTCCTAACATAGTTACTGACTCTCAGTATGCTGAAAGAATGGTATTACCTATTGAGGCAGCATGATTTACCACTGATGAGTCATAATTTACTTTGTTATTTATTCAGTTACAAAATATAATCAGGAATAGGAAATATCCCTTATATATAACTCACATCTGATCCCACATGTGTCTGCCAGGCCTTCTAGCGCAAGATAATGACGAGGTTGATAAACTATTAATAGGAAATGTGTTGAAAACCTCAGAATTTCATTTAAAAAAACCATTGCCTATAATAAAGGTTTAAAAAAGTATTTTTTCCATGACACGGCAAAAAGGCAAGGAAATTATAAGAAAATATCCTACTTATTCTTTCTACAATTAGACTCCACTACCAGCAGGGGGTAACTCTGTAATCCAAGCTTGCCTTGAAATAAAAAAGATCTGCCTACCTTTTATTCCCAAGTGCTGAGATTAAAGGCTTGTGCCACCACCGCCTGGCTTGGCACTTGACACTTGTACTTGGGCCTCAGAGGACAGTTTTCCCTCTCACAGACTACCACACAATTTCTAGGAGACCTCAGCATTTTAACTTCAGAGGAGGAAGAGAGCAGAAGGCAAAGAAAGAAGCAGCTGAAGAAGAAGAAAATGGGATGGGCATTGTCAGCTCTATTTAGCTAAATCCCTAAGCCTGAGCTCTGTATATCTTGGGACCCTGAGTGAAATGACTTGTTCGCACCAATGGCATAGGACAGGCATACCATCAGGGTTCATTGAGTTACTTGCAGAGTTTGACATCCTTTCACTTCAACTTCACAAACCAGTGTACCAGTAACTACAGTTTACTTCCCCTGAAAAGCATAATCTCAGCACTAGGACAGTGATCCCACAGCCTTTGTCAGCATGGAAGCCTCTGACTTCTGAATTACTGTAAATAGCCCAATTAGGCTGCCCTTAACAATCAAGTGCATCTCATACTCAGCTCTAAACAGGATGTCTCCATCAAATCCCTCCCCTCAGGGCTCAGGAAACCCCAGAGAAGAGGAGACAGAAAGAGTGTAAGAGCCAGAGGGGATGGAGGACACCAGGAGAACAAGTCCCTCCAAATCAACTGAGCAAAGCTCCTTTGAACTCTCAGAGACTGTAGCAGCAATCATAGGATCTGCATGGGTCTGCACCAGTCCTCTGCATTCAGTTTATTGTTTTGGGAGACTCCTGAAAATGTTGCCAAAGGGTCTCTGATTCTTGGGGTCAGTCTAGAAGCCCTGAGACTTCCATGTTTTCACCTTGTGATTCCAGAGCTGACAGAGTATTTCCCTAAGTATTCCTAGTCCCTATGTGATTGAGAGTTAAGTACCATGCTCAATGGCCTGAGCAAAGGCTGTGCTCATTTCCCACTCCTTGGCTCACTTCATGATTCTGACACCATGCCTATGAGTGTCATTTGCCTCCCTGCCTGCCTTGTACCCTTTCCCTGCCTTCCTTCACACCACCCGGGATGCAACCCTTCCTTCAACCTATTCCTTTACATTCTCAGCTTCCCCTCTCCCTTCACAAATGGTCGTGGTCCCCATGTGTTTCCTTATGTCTACAGAATCAATTAGACAGGGCTGGTACTTCAGACTCAGGAATTTTTCTGTTTTCACTGTGTGTAATGCTTTTGTTCCCCTGCTATCTACCCTGAGGACATGGAGGGGATGAGCCTGACATCCAGTCTCTCCTGAGCTCTGAGCCTGGACTCTGAACATAGGACTTCGTGTCTGCCTGGTCCGAGTTTAGCAAAGCTCCTTCTCAGTCAGTTGAGCTGTCCTGCATAACCTAGCACTCCTGATGTCTGCTCTGCATCCTCATCCTTGAACACACCCAGCAGAAGTCTGGGTACCCTGACCTGACTTATACAAAGTGTTATTGTCATTATTCAGCCAGGATTATGCCTTCCTACAAAGATTTATGTGAGTAGGTTTCTATCTACTACTCTATCCCCTGCTGTGAAGCTGGGAAGGCTCACATTACCAGGCTGTCATTTATTTATTTATTTTAGATTTATTTATTTTAGTTTATGTGAATGACTATTTTACCTGCATGTATTAATGTACATGATGTACCTTTCTGTTGTCTACGGAGGTCAAAAGAGGGTATCAGATACCCTGGAAATGGGATTATGGATAGTTGTGAGCCACATTGTAGGTAATAATATCTGAACCCATGTCCTCTGCAAGAGCACCAAGTGCTCTTAATGACTGAGCCATCCCTCTAGTCCCAACAAGACTTCATTTTAGTAACAGTGACCTCAGTTTTGGCCCTAGATGCATGGTATCACTGAAGAAATAGCTAAACTTATCTTTCTCCTCCACAGTTGTGGCGGCAGTCCTGGTAGCTCAGTCTTTAGGCCAAAGAGCAGAATTGACTACAACCTGTCCTGACTGTGGCCCACACCTGAATCTAAGCTTATGCCAAAGAGGAGACTTTACTACAAGCTGTCTTGACTTTGGCCCAAACCTGAATCTGAGCTTAGCTCCTTTCCATATACCTGTCTTGAATCTCCCCTGGAACAGTCTCCCTTTTTACTGTTGAAGAGTTCAGTAAACATTTTCTTTTTGTAGCTGTGATGCTTTAACATTGACATCCCTGAGCTCCTGGACCTCTCATCTGGGACCCCAGATATTCATACGTTAGTGCTGAGCCTCCACTCCTGATCTATATACTTGAGATCTACTTATGAATCATATGGCATTAGCATTGCTTCAGGCACCTTCTATGAAAGCTGGTCATGATGGACTTGACTCCTGAGGTTTGAGCCTTTTCTGAGGCTGAATCTAATGATGGGTTAGAGCCCTAAGCTCCTTTCAAAAGACTCCTCCTACGTGCAAAGACTTTTTTTAGCTTTACCTTGTGTGGGTATTATTCCCAGATTCCTTGGGCTTGGAAGTGACAAATGGCTCTCTCTGCAATATGATATCATATAAAATCTCATCTGAATGGAACCCTATTCTTGAACCCCTACTTTCTGGCAGAATTTTGATGAAGGTTACTTGAACATTCATTGCAGTATTTGGGATAAGGAAGTCACCTCATTGTCTATACCAGTTCCTGTTCTCTGTTTCAGTCCTTCTCCTCCCTCTAGTCATCTTCAATCATTTTTTCTCTGGCTTGAACCATTTAATGTGTACCTTGTAAACTCTTCCCTTCTCCAACTGTCCTACACTGGCAAAGTACTTCTTTCCCACATCAGACCCTGTGCTGTCTACATCACCTTTGTTTAGAACAGTGGTTCTCAACCTGTGGGTTGTGACCCACATGGGGGTTGTTTATCAGGTATCCTGCATGTCAGATATTTACGTTACGACTCATAAAAATAGAAAATTACAGTTACAAAGTAGCAATGAAATAATTTCATGTTGTGTGCAGTCACCTCAACAAGAGTAACTGTGTTAAAGGGTTGAGGCATTAGGAAGGTTGCGAACCACTGGTTTTGAATCTTATAGAAGGCTGTTCCCTCTGAGCCAAGTCAGATCTACTCAATGGCATTGCAGTCACCCTATATACAGTTCTGATAGAAATCCCTAAAACAGGGCCTTTTGGGCAATTCTGAATCCTTCACCAGCATTTCCTGTATTCAACAAAGTACCCAGCACATGCACTCTCAAGTATCAGGTGGCATATGTGTTCTGTGCTGTGGTGTAGCCTGATGCTCTCTGTTGCATGTCCTCCCCACAAGCTTGAGTATTCTGTGGCCTGGGATCCTGCTGTGAACCTGGCTGTGTGTAGCCCTACCCCTGTATCATTCTTCTGCCCCCTCAACAGTCTTGTTTTGTAAATATAAACTGATCTATTCCCCAGGAATAACAACAAGCTCTGTTATATCCAAAATGTGTCAGAAACATGTATGCTTAATGAAGATGATAGAGATTCTTTTGTGGCCTACGATACTATATTACTAGTTAGCTGGAAGTTATGATGCCTTATTAATTTCCAAGTATTATGTGCCTTCTCTGGGAGGGTATACTAAGGAGCATGACAGGCTCAAGTGCACATTTTTACCATTGATTAATTTTTACTGCTGTTTTATAGCAGTTTCCTTCTGGATTGAAACATTCAATCCCACAAAAAAGCTCCTTAAGAATGAGTAAACAGGGGCTGGGTATTTAGATCAGTGGTAGAGCGCTTGCTTAGCCATCACAAGGCCCTGGGTTCGGTCCTCAGCTCCTGGGCAATAAACAAAAGGAGTAAACAACTCAAAATACTTTCTGGAAATTTCTGAAACTGACCTAATTCAGTTGGCCCCGCCCTCCCTAAGGCTGTATAAATAGTAAAGACTGCTGAGAGTCTTTCTCAGAGCAGTGGAGCAGCCTGGAAGAGACCGGCAGAACTGCTTAGAAGGAGCAAAGACCGGTTGAGCTGCCTGGAAGAGACAGACTAACAGCCACCTGGAAAGACTGCAACCTGGTTTTCTGCCCTCAGGCTGTATAGTGTGCTGCGGGTTTCCAGATTTGGTGAGCCATCCCTCCTGCTGAGGTAGGCTTTGGGGACAAAACTGACTTTGAGTCATTTCTGCTCCTGTAAGCAACCCCTCGCCCATATTCCTGTAACTCTGGTAAAGTCCTTTTCTTCACCTAGTTGGACACTGGTATAAGTATTACTTCTGTCTATGGGGGGATCCCTTTCTGTAGTGAGCAAATGTGTTTTGTTTCCCTAGAAAAAGTGTGTTTCACAACAGCAGCTGAGTGTAAAATGTCCCCAGGAGGCAAAAGGAACAGATGAATCAGCAATACAGGAGGTTAATAATGTAACTGAGAATGAGAGACTGTCTTTGAGGGTCCTAAGATACAAAGCTCAGGCTTTGGACCTGGGCACCCACGTGCCACCATACACTTCTGATCATCACCATGCTTCCCAGCAGCCTGTCTTTTCCATTCCTTTCCTGCTCATTCTTACTTCTTTTCCTCCTCTCTTCCTCCTTGAAGGTAGAATCAAAGGACTTCCTAACAGTGAGTGGAAAGGGAAGGTGACTGTGTCCTGTCTTGCTGACGCTCACATGATGCAAATATCAGGTTTTTTTTTAATGTTCAGCATCACCATGAAGACCTCAGCTTCTAGCATTAGCAGGTTGCTGTCTGAGAGGCTCTGCTTCTTATTCTATACTACCCACACTTGCTAACAACCAAAGAACTAATCTTTATAAAAACACACAGTGCATTGAAAGGGGTGTAATACCACTTCAGAAAAGATAGTATTCTCTTCAGAAGGATATTCTACTCTCCTCCTGATAGGATGCTTAGGAGGAATTTGATGGGATTTACTTGGGTCAGGAGTTCTGGGGGGAATACTGTTAGGATGTATGAGCCCCTATAGTGTTGTAGGTCTCAAAGTCCAGTAGCAGAATATCCAAAGCTATTCTAAATGTTGTTTGACAATTTTGAGCAGCCATACTCTTATGGGACTTTGCCTGGACCATACCCCTTGTACAAAAAAATTAACCTTTGTGTGTAAGGGGCAGGTCTTCTGTGATGTTTCAGTAGGTAAAGGCGTTTGCTGCCAAGCCTGATGACCTGAGCCTTATCCCGGGGAAGTACATGTAGAAACAGAGAAGTGATTCTCCCAAGTTGCCTTCTCACATCCTATTGTGTGCTGTGGCCTGCACTCCATGGTACAGGTACATACACGCATAACAAATAAATTCAACAATTAAAAGGATTCCTAAAGTACTCAGCTACCAACTCTACGGGTATTTGACAAGGCTTTTGTATTTAAGGACGTTGATTTTCACATTTGCAAGTCAAACTCTTTGCTCTACAACTTTCTTAGGAATTGTACTAGCTGCCATAACATCACAAAGCTCTAGGACTCTACAATTGAAAGCAAGAAAGACAAAATTTACGTTTGTGTGAGAGGACTGGAAGATGGCTAAATGGTTAAGAACATTTGCTGTTCTTTCAGAGAACCAGAGTCCTGTTCCCAGCATCCTCCTCAGGTCCTTGCAACCACCTATCTATAAATTGAGCTTCAGGGCCTCAAGTGCTCCCTGTAGGCACTCACAAGCATGTGAACACAAACAAATGTTGATCTTTTTCAAAAAGGAATTATGCTTTTAGGTTTCTTAATCTGTAACTTTAGTAAATTCAATATTAATTTTTAAGAGCAATATTGAACTCTAGTTTTTTTCTTTTTTACTAACTAATTAATTAATTATTTTTTCCAGCCTATCACATTTGCCCTCCTTCTTCCCCCTTTCACTCTTCCTCTTTTCTCTTCAGAAAAGGACAGGCCTCCCTTATGTATCCGCCAGCCATGATTTATCAAGTTTCAGTAAGACTAGGCACCTCCTCTCCTGTTAAGGCTGGACAAGGCAATCTAGTAGGAGGAAAGGGTCCCAAAAGCAGGTCACAGTGTCAGAGACAGCCCCTGCTTCCA
>NW_023413550.1:0-4042 GCF_903995425.1 Onychomys torridus | reverse complement strand
ATATAACCTGGGAATAGGTAGGGTTAGTTCTAGGTCAGACAAATGTAAGTGTATAGGAAAACAAGTTGTGCCCCAGGCTGCTAATCTTATGCTGATGACCTTGTAGCCTATGGTGCATCTCACCAGTTCTTTTCTGAAGAGGAAACAGACTCCCCTCAAGGAGGCCATTTCCCAAGAAAACCATTAAAGGGGCCATGACAGTCTTTCCATGGAACAGTAAGATAAACATTTTCAAAGTTGTACTTAAATAGATTTAAAAAGCCAGGATCAAATCTTAATCTACTCCAAATTGTTTATGATATGTCAAGGACTTGTGGGAAAGTCCTTTAAATGCACAGGGCAAGGAAAAGATGCCATCCCTCCTTTTCCTGCCATGTTATATGGCAAGTGAGCTAACCCTCCCCCTTACCACCTGCAGCACTCAGGAAATTTGGCCTTATACCTTGCCTGGGCAGCACAGTGCAGCTGACTCTGTTGACGGGAAGCAGGGATGCAGATAAACCACCCTGAGAATATGAGCATGCAAGATCTGGCCCTTCCCCTCATCTGCCATATGGTGGTGTGGGCAGGGTGCGCCTGGCAGCCTGTGGCACATGACAAAGCTAGCTGGGCCTGAGGTCATAAGAGCAAGAGCACTTAACCTGCCCCTCATTAGCTGCAGAACTCAGGAGAGTGGTCCCTACACCTTGCATAGAAAACACAGTAGAGCTGGTCCTGAAGATGTAGGTTCTGGGAGAGCCAACCCTGGTGACAAGAAAGCAAGAGAACTAGCCCAGCCCCTTGCTGATCAATGTAAGGGGTGAACTAGGTGGAGCAATGGCTGGAGAGCTCACCCTGGTGGTGAAAACAGGGGAGAGCTGGCAGGCTGAACAACTCTTGGAGTACCCAGGCCCAGAACCAGTGTTATGAGTTGTCCCACCCCAACATCCTAGATGGTCATGGTGTCTGAGCATGGAGAGCTGAATATGAAAGCCTGGGAACTTAATCATCCTATTGGATCACTTATGGAGAGGTGTCTGGATGCAGAGAATTCTGCCTCCAAAGATAGTCTAGCCTCCAATGTTCCCCTTCTCAAGTTGAATGGAGTCATGGCAGCTTCCATTGCTTATAAGCTTGGTTTTTCTCCCAATTCCCAATGCCTCTGCTATGATACCAGTCCAAATTCATCTAAAGAACCACATTTCTATCCCTCACTAAAGACAATAACCTCTAAAATTATAATCTTAGAAGGGATTAGAAATCACAATAGATTACTTAAAGTCACAAGGTCTCAAAATCAAGCAACAGTCCCTGTAAAACCCCAATGTTGAGTGTTCAAAAGACTAATGAGTAATGGAAGTCAGTAAAGCACCTCCTCCTCATTAGCCAGACCATAGTTCCTATACACCTATGAGTCCCCAACCTCTATTCTTCATTAACAAAAATCCCTGACAGGACCAAATGGTTCAGTCTTAGGTTTAAATGATGAATTTTTCTGCTTATCTTTACATCCGATTACCAATATCTTTTGCCTTTGTGGACCCTTTAAACCAAACCACCCAACTCTGTTAAACTATATTGCTCCAAGAGTTCCAAGACCTTCCTCACTTATTTGAACAGACACTGTCACGAGACTTTTCTGAATTCTATAATAACAATTGGATCTCAGCTATCACACCAGCAAGGGGGTGCACAGCAGAGAGAAAATGACTTCTCTTTAATGGCTTTGACCTGATTAAGTGTGGCATATCCAGGTCAATTTCCCTTTAAAGGAACTTCAAATACTCAGAATTTGTATGTTTTTACATCTACAAAATCTCACTTCCTCTCTGTATTTAGGGAGCAGCAGGTAATGTCACATCTGTTCACAGGCCAGAAGCAGTTGCTCCAGAGGCAGCATTATGATATCTGGGTCTTAGGAGTAACTTGGAGCAAAGAAAAATGAGCTGATCTAGGCTTTCCCTGAATAGAAAAAAAATCTTCCTGAGTGAGGTAACCCAGATTCAGAAAGACAAAAACAGTAGGTACTCACTCATAACTGGATATTGAACACAAACCATAGGATAAACAGGTTACAATCCACAATCCCAGAGAAGCTAGGGGAAAAGGAGGATCCCATGAGGGACACACATGGAGTGCCCAAGGAATGGGAAATAGTTAAGATCTCTTGAGTAAACTGGAAGAGGGTAGAAGGGACAGGGTGGGAATGGAAACATGAGGGATCAACATGGCTGAGTTGCGGGGAGGGGACAGAGAGGGAAAGCAATGAAAGAGACCTCATGATAGAGGGAGACATTATAAGGTTAGGGAGAAATCTGCTGCCAGAGAAATTACCAGGAATCCACAAGGCTGGTCCCATCTAAGATTCCAAGCACTAGTGGAGAGGGTACCTGAACTGGCCTTCCCCTGTAATCAGAGCAGTGACTATCCTAATTGTCATCACAGAACTTACATCCAGTAACTGAAGGAAGCAGATGCAGAGATCCACAGCCAAGCACTGGGCTGAGATCCGGACGTTCAGTTGAACAAAGGGAGGAGGGATCACATGAGCAAAGGGGATTAAAATCATGATGGGGAAAACCATAGTCAGCTGATCCATGCTAGTGGGAGCTCAAAGACTCTGAACTGAGAGCTGGGGAACCTGCATGGGACTGTACTAGACCCTCTGAATGTGGGTGACAGTTGTGTGGTTTGACCTGTTTGTTGGGTCCCGAGTTGTGGGACCAGGAGTTATTCTGAAAGCTTGAACTGGATTTTTGGAGCCCATGCCCTTTGGTGGCATACCTTATTCAGCCTTGATGCAGGAGGAAGTGGCTTGGTCCTGCCTCAACTTGGTATGCCAGACATTGTTGACTCCCCAAGGGAGACCCTACTCCCTCTGAGGAGTGGATGGGGATGGGGATGGGAGGCAGGGGAGCAGAAGGGTAGGAAAAGGGAACTGTGGTTGGTATGTAAGATGAAAAAAATTAATAAACAAAATTCTCTGTTTAGATCTGTGACCCATTTTATAGTTGGATTATTTGATTTGTTGATGACTAGTGTTTGAGTTATTTCTATCTTTTGGACATTAGCCCTCTGGCAGATATGGAATTGGTCAACATCTTTTTCCACTCTGTGGGCTGCATTTTTGTCTTATTGACAGTTTTCTTTGTCTTACAGAAGCTTTTCAGTTTCATGGGATTCCATTTATTAATTGTTGACCTTAGTGCCTGCATGATTAGTGTTCTGTTCAGGATGTTGTCTCCTGGACCAATGCATTCAAGGCTATTCCCTACTTTCTCTTCTATCACATTCAGTGTATCTGGTTTTTTGTTAAGGTCTTTGATACACTGGACTCAAGTTTTATGCAGAGTGATAAATATGGATCTATTTGCATTCTTCTACATGCAGACATCCAGTTAAACCAGCACCATTTGTTGAAGATGCTTTCTTTTTTCCATTGTGTACATCTGCCTTGTTTATCAAAAATCAGGTGTCCATAGGTGTGTAGAATTATGTCTGGCTCTTCAATTTGATTACATTGATCCATGTGTCTATTTTTATGCCAAGATCAAGCTGTTTTTAATATAATAGCTCTATAGCAGAGCTTGAAGTCAAGGGTGGTGATGCCTCCAGATGTTGCTTTATTGTACAGGATTGTTTTAGCTTTCCTTGGGTTTTTGTTTTTTCATATGAAGTTGTGTATTGTCCTTTCAAGGTCTGTAAAGAATTGTATGGGAATTTTAATGGTGTTTGCCCTGAATCTATAGATTGATTTTGGTAGGATGGCCATTTTTACTATATAAACCTACTGGTCCATAGACATGGAAGAGCTTTCCATCTTGTGAAACCTTTAATTTATATTTTCAAAGAAGTTTTTGTCAAGCAAGTCTTTCACTTGGCTGGTTATAGTTGCCCCAAGATAGTTTATATTATTTTTGGCTATTTGTGAAGGGTGTTTTTCCTTATTTCTTTTCTAGATCAGTGATGTTCTTAACCTTAGTCAGGGAAGCTTCTTTTTACAGTGAGCAGTGGAATATTATCAAAGTTACAAGCAACAGTAGGGTTCATGTCTGTTTGGAAT